>NW_007736582.1:54135-58569 GCF_000696425.1 Galeopterus variegatus
TAATTTGCAACAACATGGATGGACCTAGAGAGAATTATATTAAGTGAAATGAGTCAGGCACAGAAAGAGAAATATCACATGTTCTCACTTATTTGTGGGAGCTAAAAATAAGTAAATAAATACACAAATAACCTGACAGGGGAAGGGAAGAAGACACAACAGTTACAATTCCTTGAAGTTGATATGACGAGCAAACAGATATGAGGTTGTTGGGAGTGAGGGGGGAGAGGGAGGAGGGAGGGAGGTTTTGGTAATAGGCCACAAAAATCAACCACATTGTATATTGACAAAATAAAATAAAATTTAAAAAAAATAAAAATAAATAAATAAATAAAATGTATATTAAATGCAAAAAAAAAGAATAGTCTATTTTTTTAAGAAAAGGAATTAATACAAGCCAGTGGCAGTGAAGCCTAATCATAAGACATTACAGAAAAAAGAGTTAATGATATGGTTCCAGGCTTTTATAACACAGTTATGCATATAGCTGCACCAATTTTTAAATTTATCCCCACATGGTGAGAGGCAAATAACAACATCAGCAATGTTATGCCCACTGAATAGTGCTAGTTTGTCTAAGACAGCTAATTTATAACTAATCTTTTGGTAGATTAGGTCCAAGGAAGTCAAATTGTTCTACAAATGTTTATGAAATCTAACCACAGCTAACAAATCTCTGAGCTGGCTAGATTCCATGGGAAAAACAGGAGCTACACACTTCCTTCAAATTCCAGCACTTTTTCCCCATGAAAAGTAACCAGTGAATGGCAGGGTCCACAAGAGAGGGACAGAGGTATCAACATGTAAAAGTCATTGACTTAGTGAACTGAAAGGAACCACAAGGGTTTTATTAATACCCCCAATTCCACCTCCAGTATTAGATCCAAGAGCATGTTAAACTATCTCAGAATGATGGAAAGTCTATCTCATTTACGAAGTTTGTTGGTAAAGATTTCACCATCTTCCTCAAAAACTCATGCAACTATTAAGATGTACATTTTTGAGCTCATCAGTTTTAGCTGAAGTGCTTACCATGTGCCAGGCACTACGCTAAAGTGTTATCCACATACATAAAGTGCTATATATATGCACCCATTTAGATTAATCCCAGAATTCTGAAAGAACAGGTAATTAAGAATATTTTAAATTAAACAGTCACACAATTGGCAAACCAAGTTAGAATTTCAGTCTCAGACAGTCTTGTGTTCTTAACTACTCACTGATGCAGCCCAGAATCAAAATGAGAGACCAGACTGCTGGCTCCCTGAGTGTCCTCCCTTCCCACATGCTGTGTACAACAGCCTGCTCCCAGGTCTCTTGACTCTCCATAAGTTTTGGCTATACCTGCTGCCTCATACTGCTAGTGTGGAGGGGATGGAGGTCAGGGGGTGGGGCGGACCAGATTCTGCTTGGGACAGGAGGTCAGGATCAAAACAGCTAAAGAGAACAATAGGGCACATCACCCTCTCTTACCTCTCTACACCTACAGACACATCTCCAAACGTGAACTTTTGCAAATACATTTTACATTCCTAGTGGTGCTGAACCAAAGTTAACAGATAAAACATGCTATAGTAACCAGCTACAACTAATTTAAAGCATGTTTATATTTAACTTAAGCCCTCTTTCTTCATTACAGGTTCTAACTAAAGACCTTTGCACTCAGTAAAGGTGAAGCAGTGATGCACACTGTTTTTACTACCTCTCAGTACAGATCCTTTACCTTCAAGGATTTTTTTTCCAAATACATTTAAACTTTGCAATATATAAGAAGGACTTAAAGAGCAGACACACTGAAAGTGTCTTTAGCACATTAAGAAAACATGGTGGTGAACTGTTTGTAAATGATGGCTTTCCTGGAGCATGTGCGGTAACGCACATAGTTGCACCATAGAGGTGGAGGCCTTGCAGATGCAGATGGTGGGAAAATTGGAATGTTTAGAATCAGAAGACATAGTTAGGGAACTCAGCTCCACCATAAGAGTGACATTTTTAAGGAAGTATTTCCCCTTTTGAACCACAGTTGCCCCATCTGTAAAATGAGAATAATTATAACATATAGAGTTGATTTTTATTATTCATTGTGATTATTTTCTGTAAAGTCTTCACGAGCACTGAATTAATGCATATTAAATTATTGCTCCCTGGGAAAATATAGGGTTAGGTTCCAGAAAAATCTCTGGTTACATTTTCATCAACTGATCAGTACATAACTTTGTTTGATGTGTGTTTCTGCTTAAAGACACATTATTTAATATTTTCTGAATTACATTAACATTGAACTCATGGCCAACAAAACTATAAATCATGTTTGAATGAAGCTCATCTAACACATGTATTTTCTGTGTAAGGCAATTCACACCCTTCTCACACTTAGGAACACTAGACAGCACTTCAGCCACTTCAAACAGAGAAAACATCAACAAAAAGCATAAGAATGTGAGAAACATGGCACTAAGTAGACTCAATTGACAGTGTGAAAGCTAAATAAGAAAGCAGAGCACTGCATCTTTTGACCTCAGATAGGAGGGTGCACAGTACTGCACTTACATTTTCCACTACTCTGCATGTGCACGTGTCTGTGAATGACCAAGAAAGCACCACAAGGGCTGATTTAGGGGTTAAAAATAAATTTCAGCAAGCAGGCAAATTTGCACATATGAAATCCACAAATAATGAGGATCGATGCATACCAAATAGTTGATTACAGATTAAAGTAATTAATAGTTCTAAATAAGAAAGCTCATTTGTAAATAATAAAATGTTTTTTTAAAGTAGGCTAAGCTCGTTGACTGTGCTAGTCGTCCTTAAATCCTTCAACAATAGCAAGCAACAGCAGTAGCACAGACTCTCAGTCTGTGATTGAGTGATGTGAGTGAACGAATGATGAAGGTGGTTTGTGCCTGAAGCTCCTGGCAGTCTCCACAGGGGAGCATGGCTAAAACACATGGGAAGTCACACAGAGTTAGGGCACAACACGAGGCACCAGTTCAAGAGATTTTAAACCCAATTTCCCATTCGAGTTAGGAAATTCTGATTGCTAGGTTTTTTCCATTCTTGGATCATGGTTGCACAGCCAGGTGTACCTAAGAGGCAGGATTGTCACCTGGTTTGCCTAGGTGGCACAGATACTTAAATAAGCTAAAAGTGAAGGCCATATCTCCATTCCTGGCAGGAACCAAAGAAAAGCATGTTCATGAGAAAAACCCCAAAGTACTTCAGCACCACACTTTTAGAGGCCTTCCCGTATATCACTTCCCAGATTTTAACAATATTCCCAGTCCTTTTAGCTTAAACTAGCTAAAAACCAAGGTACTGGGGTTATTTTCTACAGACTGTTAGGTTAAAATAACTTTCCCTTCATGACTCCCTCTTTGCTTAGCAAATCTCCTTACTGATTTTCCATCTTTCCTTTTTAAACCATCATAACTGGAGTTTCTCTACAGCTTGATTATTAAAATCAGGCAGGCAGCTAGTTGGCAGGCAAAGAAAGGGTTTGGACTATAACATCCAAGGCACATGTGCAACAAGAACTTCTCAACTAAAAAAGAACAGAGATTAAAATTTGGCCCACAGCTGATTTGATCCCTAGAGGATTTTCTCTTTCTTTTAACCAGAACTGCATTTCCAACTACAGAGTTTATTCTCCTTCCACCCCCACCTCCTCCCTCAATTGAAATTGAATGGGTTTTGTTCCTTCAACTCTTGGGACACTTTCTTCCTGTGAAATTTGAAAACTGAAAAATGGGTACCATTCTTCATGCTAAATGTCTAAGTTAGAATATTTGTTTCAGTTGTTTTACTGTCCGTGTTTTAAAAAATTGCACAGAACAATATATTTTGGGTTTTACTAGTTTATAAGATTCAGATTAATTATAGGTTTATTCATTCCCCCTCCTCTTTTTTTTGCCTTTTCTAATCAGTATCATCAAAAGTAAAGAAAGCAAAGTCACCAACTACCTGTTAACTGTCATCATTTGACCCTCTAGTTTTACTAGTTTATAAGATTCAGATTAATTATAGGTTTATTCATTCCCCCTCCTCTTTTTTTTGCCTTTTCTAATCAGTAACATCAAAAGTAAAGAAAGCAAAGTCACCAACTACCTGTTAACTGTCATCATTTGACCCTCTAAATCCAGAACTCCTAAACAACATGGGACTACATGTTCTTGAGTTTAGTGTAAACCAATACCAATATTCCTCTGTCTGCTCCATGAAACCTCCTCTTTGATGATTCTTTTGTCATTAAATATGAGAGGAGGAGGAGGAGCAGTGGAGGAAGAACAGGAGCAGCAGGAAGAGGAGGAGGAAAGGCAGATGACAGAAAAGAACAACAAAAATATGGAGGTTAGAAAGCAGAAAAAAACAAGCAACCCAATCAAAAAATGGGCAAAAGAGCTAAGCAGGCATTTCTCTAAAGAAGATATACAAAAG
>NW_007736582.1:59708-62632 GCF_000696425.1 Galeopterus variegatus
AAAAAAAAAAAAGAAAGAAAAAGAAAGCAGATGCATGATAGATAATTGACCTGGGAAAGGTCTAAGCCAGATGGGAAAGCCAGATGGGAAGTCCAATTTACACTGTAGAACATCCAAAAGTCTCAAGAATTGGGGACACCAGATGGTTCTGGAAGATAATGTCAGAGATAGGGGATAAAAACTGAAGGATTGGTTCAATGCCCTTTAAAAAAATAATTAACCCCATCTCCGTCCTCATGTCAGTAGTAGACTGGAATTTTGTTTTCTGAAGAGAGTCAAATAGAAATTTCTGGACTGAGATACACCAGGTACAATTAAGAGTGAGATAATACTGAATGCAAACAGGAAATTAAGCAAATTCTTATACACTGAATGTTCAAACTCCCAACCTTTTGTCCCTACTTGGCTCACACTATACTGGCAGCCAGGGATATAGGCTCTAGACTGGAGACTGCAATACCCTTCCCTGGGGAAACAAACCATCTCAGGAGAAAAGACCTGAGAATAATAACATGGAGGTTACCCAAGAAAATACCCCAGACAGTCATCCTGCAGTGAAGTCTGTCAATAAGACCCACCGTGAGCACAAAGTTTCCAATTAGCCTTTCAGGGCCCCAGTCTTACGTATGACTAGGCAGACACAGATCAGCCAACGACTGGGGACAGCTTATCACTTTACAGTAAGGACTCAAAACAAACAGATGGGACAAAACCAACCAGGAGGAAACAAAGTCTATGTAAAGAGAAGAAGAATACTATTATAATCATCTTTAAAAAGATAAGATAAGTCATTACAACTATGAAACAAGAACAGGATACTATTATTTTTATTTGAAGAAAAAACATTCAGAGACTAAGAAAAGAGCTCATGAAACTAACAGCATAGTAGTATAAGTGAAAACTTCAGTAAAAGACCTGGTAGAAAATTTTGGAAAAAATCTCTCAGAAAGTATATCAAAAATATTAAACAATGGAAATAGTAAAGAAAAGATAAAAACAACTTAAGGTCTCTCCTTCAAGAGTCAACTTCCAAATAATAGCAGTTTCAGAAGGAGGATGGGATCCTTGAAGAAAGTTTCTCAAAACTGAAAAACAGGAGTTTCCAAATTCCAAAAGCCCACCAAGCACCCATCACAATGAATAAAAATAAACCCCTCAAAACACATCACGAAATTTCCAAACTCTGTGATCAAAGGGAATAGCCTATAAGCTGTCAAACAGTTAACACAGGTTTCCTACAAAGGATGATGAACTTGAATGACATCAGAATTCTTTGCAGCATCACTGGAAGCATGAGGGCATTCGGGCAAGACCTTCGAAATTCTGAGGAAAAATTATTTCTAACCTAAAATTCTAACCTAAAATCACCAGTCAAATACCACCAAGCATGAGGATAAATAGCAACAGTTTTAACATGCAAAGTGTCAGAATACCTACCTCTCCTGTACCCTTGCTCAGGAAAACTCATTAACAGTAGAAATGACAGATAAATTGTAGTATATTCCTATAGAAAAAAATTACAATTACTGAGAGTGGATGAGTTTCAGTTAAAAGCAACAGCATGGAAGAATTACAGGAATATAATGTTGAGTAGAAAAAAACATGTCACAGTAGAAAGTAGAAAGGCAAAGAGATTAGAAAGCAACATCCAGGGGACTTCAAAGATAAGAGTAATGGTCTTTTCTTTAAACTGGGGAGACAATACTCCTGCTGGAGCTAAGGTAAATACATAGCACTCTGCTGAATTCTTACAGTGCAACCTGCCAGTGCTCTGTTCTTTTTCTAAGACAAGAGTAGAAGGGCACAAGTGGACAAAGAATTATGGGAAAGCTAAGTACATGTAGGAGGTTGTCTTTTGTTAGGACAAACATGTAACCCTTGTGAAAACTGGTCCCACGTGGGTCAGGCTTAGAGCTGTAATGCATTCAAGAAGCACAGTTCAATAGCCAAAAGTAATTTAAAAGGAATTTCATTCTTCATTGTATTTCTGGAAAACCATAATGAGGACCCCAATTCACAGTCTTCAATAACACTTAGTAAATCTCCAAGCCTCTCCTGACCCCTTCCTGCAGCTCCTCCCACAGCAACCAGCAGGCTAATAATTAGACTTCTCTTTGTCACATTGGAGATAAGGAGAAGTCTGCTTGAACACTATCAGCTGGTAAATTTTGTGCTATCCTAAATTAACCCAGAGATTGTATAAAAGATGCGGCAATATTTGGTGTGTTGAAAAACATAGATAGGAAACTAGTCATGGGTGGCCTTATTTAAAATACATTAGTCAATTTTCTCATCTGCCCATCCCAATTAAACAATGTAGGAGAATCAGAGAGAGACAAAGGTTAAAACATCAAACCCCACTCTTCTCTAAGAGTATGAAATAATACATTTAGGGAGAATTTGTGGTAAGAAGAGAGTACATGAGATTAACTGATATATTTTAAATGAGTATAAAAATTTTAGACCCAAAACCCAGCAAAAAATGTGCACTTTTAATGCCATGTTATAACCAAGAAACTGTTTCCATATTCCAAATGAGCGCACTGTAATTTCTTCAGCTAACATGTTACCATTCTTGCATGCTCTGTAGTGAAAAAGCAGTGCCTGATTACAACTCACTGTCCAGAATTTTATGGCTAGCACTTGAAGAAAACAGAGTCTCTGCCAAAATAGCTTCCTGCCCAGGTGCTGAACCAATTAACTCTTAAGCAATCAGGCAGTAAAACCAGTAATGGTGAGTTTTCTGAAGTGCCATATATAAGGAGACAGCTTGGAAAAATAAAGATGAAAATTTGTTTTCATAACTAGAAGTGTTTAAAATCCTGAGAGACTGTTTGAACGCCTTGCTGAAATGTATGTGACACTGCAAATTCCCCAAAGGTCTGGTAGTTAAAGATCTATGCAGTCAACACTGACACTTTTTT
>NW_007736583.1:0-426 GCF_000696425.1 Galeopterus variegatus
ACAAGCAGAAAGAGAAATCAAGAAAGCCTGCCCATTTACAATAGTCACCAAAAAAATAAAAAACTTAGGAATTGAGCTAACCAAGAATGTGAAAAACCTCTATAAGGAGAACTACAAACCACTTCTGAGAGAAATTAGAGAGGATACAAGAAGATGGAAAGACATCCCATGCTCTTGGATTGAAACAATCAACATAGTGAAAATGGCCATACTACCCAAAGTGCAATCCCCATCAAAATTCCAATGACATTTCTCTCAGAAATGGAAAGAACTATACAAACATTTATTTGGAATAACAAAAGACCACGAATAGCCAAAGCAATGCTGAGCAAAAAAAATAAAGCTGGAGGCATTACTCTACCTGACTTTAAACTATACTACAAAGCTATAATAACCAAAACAGCATGGTACTGGTATAAAAACAGA
>NW_007736583.1:1349-16892 GCF_000696425.1 Galeopterus variegatus
TATACCTGTTCCCCAATGTTCATTGCAGCACTCTTTACAATAGCCAAGAGTTGGAATCAGCCCAAATGTCCATCATCGGATGAGTGGATATGGAAAATGTGGTATATCTACACAATGGAATACTACTCAGCTATAAAAACGAACGAAATTCTGCCATTTGCAACAACATGGATGGACCTTGAAAGAATAATATTAAGTGAACCGAGTCAGGCAGAGAAAAAGAAATACCACATGTTCTCAATTATTTGTGGGAGCTAAAAATAAATAAATAAATTCACTCACACACACACACACACAAAACTGGCGGGGTGGGGAGAGGAAGATGTAACAACTACAATTTTTTTTTGTTTCAAGTTCCTACAATGGGCAAATGGAGAGGACATGCCTGGGTGGGTGGGGGGAGAGGGAGGGGGGAGGGAGGTTTCGGTGATGGGACATAATAATCAACTACATTGTATATTGACAAAATAAAAAAATAAATTAAAATAAATAAATAAATAAATAAAAATATTAAAAATTGTGGGGGCCACAGTCTCTCCTCATTGAAGTGAACAAGCATGTCACAGATCAGAAAGAGACTGCTGTCCACCTGACCCGACCTTGACAATGTGGCAATTGGAAATACATGAAAATACTGTTAGCATTCCCTGATCTCAATTCTTCAGTCACTTGAGAGCAAGAGAAACCCGGGAACTGGAGGGTGGGATACAATGAACACAGAATGAGCACCACTACCTGCTTATGTTTTGTTCTGCTCTGCTCAAGATCAAGTTCATAATCTGGGAACATTCATTTAACCTCCTTCAAATAAAAAAATAATAATAATAAAAAACTGAATAGTTATTTCTCCAAAGAAGATATACAAGTGACAAACTCAGGAAATGGTATCAGTATCACTAGCCATTAAGGAAATGCAAATCAAAACCACAATGAGATACCTACCACTTCACACTCACTAGGATGGCTAAAATAAAAAAGACTGACAATAACAAGTTTTGCAAGGATGTGAAGAAACTGAAACCATCAAAGTAACGTTTATGTTTGCACAATTCTACGAACATTAAAATTATCTAGACTGCACACTTTAGTGCAGCTGAATTTTATGTTATGTGAATTATATCTCAATAGAGATATTATAAGAGAATTATACTTGCCTCATTGTTGATTTGTCTATTTTTTTTTTGTATTACGTTTTAAGTCTTATTATCAAGTGAATATAAAATTTTTTAAAATTAAAATGATTATATGTTTCTAGGGAACTGCAAATTTCATCTTTATTAAATGACAGTCTTTAACTGTACTTTTTGACTTAAAGTCTATTTTATCAAATATTTAAACAGCTATACTAGCTCTCTTTGATAAAAATTTGTCTGGTTATGAATTTTTAATTTTTTTTTTTTTACTTTAAACTTCTCTATTTTCCTATTTTAGATGTTTCTTTTACAAGTAGCGAGGCTTGTGGAAGGGCCATAGCAATGTATTCATAGGCCATATGTTTTGGTTGGCATTGTAGTATAAAGTACTTTGCTGCCATTGACAAGGATTGCTGTTTTTTTCCAGCCAATTTTTCCTATCATGCTTTCCTACCCTATGGGAAAAAGTTGTGTAGCCACTGGAATTTTTTGGGGTTCAACAAAGGGGATAAGTACTTTCAGTGTAGAGGGTTGTTCATGTGGTTTATAGAGTCACTCTCCTGGTTATTAAATTATCGTTTGCCATGTTGGTGTAGGAAAACCTTCCAGGAGTCCTCCTGACCCACCTGGCATCATGACACAGAACTTACGGACCTGAGGCTGAACTGCTATATGAACTTGTTCTACAGTACCTGGCACCAAAAATATGCGCGAGTGCAGAAGAAATAACGTTTGAAATGTATGAAAGCAGGGACTTCTTTGTGGAAAATTCTTGTAGTCGAGGAAGTTTAAAATTATAAGCAGAGGGTTTGGTTCTTCTTGATGCTTAGCCAAAACAGAAGTTTTCTCTTGTCAGCTATATACTCAGTGATTCACATATAGAATTATAAACACACAATTTTTAAAATATCTTACACCATAGTGTATTAGACTGCCTGTGCTTTGTAGAGCGTAAACCTCTAGACATTCTACAAAGAAGCATATCGGTGTCTTCAATCTTCTATTCTATGCATCTCAGATATGAGAGTGCATCTTAGTATATCTGATGCATCTTGTCCTATAAGTTTCAGATGACATTGCTCATATAAAAACAAATATTTCCTGCTGATGTGACCCAAAATACTAATGTTGATGAATAGAACATAAAATACACTGCACAATAAGACTATCAGCAATTACCTACTTATTGAGTTTATAATTTTTTAAATATATTTTCCTTCACAAGAAAACTTTAAATATCTCAAAATCTCACACCTCGTATAAAAAAATAAACTTTGAGAAATTTTCCCAAATTTGACAAAAATCTTTTAAAATTCTACACATTACTAATAATAAGTCATAAAGCTGAAAACTTTCTACATTAAAAATACTAAAAATAAATTTAATCATGCTAGAAAAAGAGGAATTATTATATTCTGTTTGCCAAAAAATTCTAAAATAGTTGTTGTATGAAGAGCAATAAAAAAGCTTGCAGCCAAAATGCTTAGGGGAATAGTGTTATACAAGTATGGCTAGAAGGGAATTTATTTTTTAAGTTTTCTTTTGTTTGGCTTATGGCATTTGTAGTATTGTCAGCTTTTTAAAACTTGTAATTTGTTATGGTTTCATTTCTCATTCTAAATAAATATTAAATTTTACACTTAATTTGTTACTAGTTTTTTATTTATTTTTCTTAGAGGAAAAAAAAAAGTTAAATAAACCTCTAGCCCTTTACAAATCCTGGATTTGTGTCTATCTCCTCCCCGTGGAATGGTCATTCATTTTAATTTTTGCTACTAAGTGCATATAAAATGGTATTTTGTCTGGTCTTGTTTTGCATTTTTAGAATCATCACTAATAGTTTTATTGGCCATCTGAATTTTCTCTTCTGTGAAAAGTCTCTTTATGCCTTTTTTTTTAATTTTTGAGTTTTCATATTGATTTGGGCAAGTTTTTTCATATAGCATCTCAATATTTTGTGGGTTATGTGCATTACAAATATTTTCTCTCAGTGTATGACATTTTTCACTTACTTTAAAAAGTCTTTTAATTAATAACAGCTTTCCATTTTGAAATACTCAAATTTAGAAGACTTCTTATTTATGGTCAACTCTTTTTTGTTTTTTAAATGTATTTTTAAGAAACCTTTCTTCAACTCCTAAACAGAAAAACTTCTCAAATAGGTTTTTCAAGTAGGCATTTAAAACATTTCACATTTCATTTTTGCCATTTGTCTTTCATTTCTCTGCAGCTTATGTTTATATACAGTGTGAAGCAGCTTCAATTTTATCTTTTTCTCATATGGATAGCCATTTTCTTTCCCAATCATTCCTTTTCCTACCGATCTGAAATGTCACCTCTGTCATATATCAACATGCCTGTGTATGTTTCTGAGTTCTTTATTCTATTTTGGGCATCACTTTGTTTATCACTACACTGTTCTTGCTTATTGTACACTGTACTGCTTTATTTATTAAAGCTTTATAGTAATTGCAGACAGCTGATTGGGCAATTCCTTTCCCCTTGTTCTTTCTGGCTATTATTGGCCATGTACTCCATGTAAAATTATGTCATCACAAATTATGAATAACCCTGTTATACGCTGGAATTGTATTGGGCGTGATCATTATCTGGAGACATACTATTCAAATAGTAAGTCTTTGTAACCATGAACATGGAACATCATTCCATGTATTTAGGTGTTCCTTAATATCTCTTACTAAAGCTTTTTAAAATTTCCTTTTAGTAGTCTTGAACACTATTAAAGATACTTGACATTCTGTGATAATATTATAAATATGATATCTGTTTAATTGTGTCTTCATATTGTTTGTTACCAGTAATTAGGAATGCAACTAACTTATTTTGTATTAAATAATAATTTTTACATAGCCAATTTACTAAGTTATTTGTAGTTATTCATAGATTCTTTTTGATTTTTCAATGTAATAATTATATCTTTCCTACTTTGTGTCTCCATTTTTTTCTGGTTTTATTGCACTTGCTAAGACATCTAATACAACGTTACATGAAAGTACTGGTATTATGCATTTTTGTCTTAGTTCTAATTAAAAAAGGGAATTCTTCTAATTTATCCTCTTTCAGGATGATATTTACCATAAGTATATCTTCCTTATATGGTTAACAACATTATGTTCTACTCCTTATTTACTAATAATATTTAGCATGAATGGGTATTGGATTTTATTAAACATTTCTTTTCATCCTAAGCAAATGATCATTTTTTTCCTAGAATTTTTTAATGTGTTAAATTAAATGTATGGAATACGTTTGAAAATATTGACCTATTCTCACATAACTGGGATATCATTTTGGCCAAGGTCCATTATTTGAAAAATACATTTGGATTCAATTTGCTAATGTTTTGTTAAGAATAGTACATCAATATTCATGAGTGAAATGTGTTTGCAATGTTCTTTTCTTATCATATATCTTTCTAGTTTTAATGTCAGGAGGATTTCCTCTTCTCTACTGTCTCTAAGATTTGGCATAACTCTTCTTTGAAATTTAATAGGACTGACCTATCTTCTGGCTTTCATTTTTATTGCTAAAATGTTAGCTATCTATCTTTCAATTATTTGAAAATAACCTGCCTTTTTATCTCTCATTTTAATATTTTATCTTTTTATTTAATGTTCTGCAGTATCATTAAGATGTTTCTGTGAGTAGATTCTAAAAAATTTATTCTACAAGTGATATATCGGACTTCTTGACTCTTTGGTTTGAGAATTTTCTTCAGTTATTGAATACTTTTAGCCATTCTCTTTTTACCACTTTATTTTCTTCTCTCTGTCTGGGTCATTAATTAGAACTGTTTGACTTTCTCAATTCATTTTCTCACCTCTTCTTTTTTTATAGTGTTTGCCTGCTTTCTCTCTGTGTACTGTACTCTGTAATTTCTTCTCACCTGTTCTCCATTTTGCTAACTTTCTTCCTCTGTTGTGTTTAAGTTTAATCTGATGTTATAACCATTTATTGAATTTATATTTTCAATTTTCATGTTTTTAATTTCTGTAAGTTCTTTCAAAGTTACCTAATTTTTTTTATAGTTTCCAATTCCCTGGAGATGAGTCAACCTTTTGTTTTGTTTCTTTAATTCTAGACAGCATAATTACTTTCTATTCTAGTAATGTGAATATGTGATGAATTTATGGTCTTTTTTTTCCCCTGGTGCTTACACATAGTGTCTTTTTTCCTTTAGCACTTTTCGATTTTTGATTTTTTCCCCCATTTAAAGGTATTTATGTTTTGAGTGGAAATTATTCATGGGAATTCTTTGAATTCTAAAATGAAGGTTTGATCCTCTAGAGAAGATTTTCATTTGCTTCTTCTAGATCTCTCAAAGTATTACCAATTTCTAACAACTTTACTGTAAATTTATGACTTACATTTTTGTAGGTTAACTGTGCAATGTGAATTTTGACTGCAAATTCACCTGAGGACCAACCTGTAGTTACTACTTCTCAAATCCAATTGTATATTACAGACTTGCCCCTGGAATTTAATGTCAGTGATTTATTCAAACAATGCAATTGGTTGTGTATAAGATTAACAAATATACTTTGAACTTGCACTGCAGGTAGTTTACTTGAGAAATATGAAGGTTATTTTTTTTCAGGTCCTAGTTTCTGTGATAGCTTTATAACACGTGTTCTGAAATGATCTGATTGCTACAGGTGTGAGAATTCAGTCTAAGATTTAAGGTTAGATGTGTTTATTAGTGATTTAGTTATAGAATATATCAGTGGATGTTTACAGGAAGATGATTTGGCTAAAGCTCAAAAAATGGAGATATTTTTATGGCATTGCTCATTTGTAAGCATTTTGCTCAACCAGGCTATACTTTTAAGCAGTTAAAAATGAATAGATACTGCGAATAATAATTTAAACATCAGAGTAGTTTTAAATATCTTTATTTGAAAGAGAATACCATTCTGGCACCTTTGTTAGCAATCAACATGTGTATTTAATGAAAGATTTTTCATCCTCGTAATTATCTACTGAACTTCTCAAAGGAAAAATGCATACATTTTTAAAGACAGTCTGCTTAGCTTATGGAAATGTAATATTCACTCCAATCTGTTGCTTAATATATTTTTCTATCATCATTGCACATCTGTAAGTTTAATGATTATAATCTTTATCTATTTATAACCAAATTCTAAAGTAACAGATGTACTGAAATAATATATTTGATACAAAAATTCTTTACAATAATGCATACATGTGTAATATATATTATTATATACATGCTTATGCCTGCTTAGCACAAATTCTTAGCACTTCTCATAAATACGGCTGTGATTATGTATCCCAGTCTCATGTGCTTTTAGCAGTACAGAGATAAAGTACATTACACTTTAGAGTATAAAGTTAGTACTCCTTAGGCTGTATGAAATAGCAGCCCACTCAGCTTGAGCAAAAAGGCAATTTATTAGGGCAGTGATATACCTGGACCTCGGGAATAGAATTAAAGTGGCAGCACACTAAAGAATCCATTAAGTTCCTCTCTTGGTGCCTCTCATGTCTATTTCTCTCTGTATGTCATGCTTTATTTTTCTCCTTCATTGCAAAATAGTTTTTCTCTTTCTAAGTCTCATAGGTAGAAAATTACCAATACTTCCTCTGAAATTTAAGTAAAGTCACAAGGTAATTGAAAAATACTAAACTGACTCTCTCTAGGTTTCATATCCAATATTTGAGAAAGGAACTGATTAGTTGAGTTCAGGTCTCATCCCTGGGGTGTGAATAATAAGCCAGTGTGAACATGGTGGCTGCCACATTACCAGTGTTGATGGAGGGAGAACAAATATTTCCAGAAAGGAGATGCTGGAAGACAGTTTAGTAAGAGTCTCCTGTATACGGCCAGAGGCTGCATGTTCTAACCCCTTATAATTCAATGTGTGGCCCATGGATCAACAACACTATTATTAGCAGGAAGCTTGTTAGAAATTTAGACTCTCAGACCCACCTTATCCTTTCTGAATCAGGACTTGCGTTTATCAAGATACTCAGGTGATTTGTATGCACATTAAAAGTTAAAAACCTGGTTCAAGTCTGATAAAAATTCAAGACCAGGTGCATGAAGAACTGGTTTTATTTCAAGGTACATTTTACTCCTACCAGATTTAACACTTTGGCTTCCAAGTAAGTCTTTTACATCCTGGCAAAATCTCTATCAATTGTCTTATAAGTATATATATATATATATTTAAATACAGGGAATCTTGAGAGTGAATAAATAGATCACTGCAAATTCATTCCCCCAAAGGAAAATCAACAATTTAAGGTACAGGTTCTAATAATCCAGGTCAATAGTTTCAATTTTGTATATGAAGGAGAGCATAATATACCTACTAACCATATATTTCTAATATTTCTAAATTTTACTGGTATGACACTGTATTAGTCTGTTTTGTGTTACTATAACAGAAATACCTGAGACTGGGTAATTTATAAAGAACAGGGGTTTATCTGGCTTACGATTCTGGGACAGCTGCATGTGGCATGGGCCTCAGGCTGCTTCTACTCATGGCGGAAAGCAGCAGGCAGCTGGCACAAGGAGATTACATGGAAAGCAGCAGGCAGCTGGCACAAGGAGATTACATGGTGAGAGGAAGCAAGAGAGACAGATGAGGTGCCAGGGTCTTTTAAACAACCAGCTCTTGTGGGAACTAATAGAGTGAGAACTCACTCATTAATCCCCTCTCCCCCAGGGAGAGGACTAATCCATTCATGAGGTATCTGCCCCCATGATTCAATCAGTTTCCAACACTGCCACATTGGAGATCAAATTTCCACATGAGTTTTGGAGGGGGACAACACATCCAAACTCCATCATTCTGCCCCTGCCCCATCCAAAAACTCATGTCACGCTCACATACAAAATACAATCATTCCATCCCAACAGTCCAAAAGTCTTAGCTTGTTCCAGCACCAGTTTAAAAGTCCAAAGTCCAAAGTCTCATCTGAGACCAAAAGCAAAAGTCCTTCCAGCTGTGAACCTGTAAAAATCAAAACCAAATTTATCTACTTTCTAGATACAATGGTGGAACAGACATTTGGTATACATTCCCATTCCAAAAGAGAGGAATAGGTCAAAAGAAAGGTGTAACAGGTCCCAAACAAGTCCAAAACCCAGTAGGACAGGCATTAAATCTCAAAGCTGGTGAATCAGATAACTTGACTCCATGTTCAATATCCTCTGTACACTGGTGTGGGGGTTGGGTCCCCACATCCTCAGGCAGCTCCACTCCTATGGCTTTCCAGGTCTCCGGTGATGCATCAGCTCTCCCAGGCTGGCGTTCTACTCTAGTAGCTCTGCAGGTCTGGGGTCTCCATGGTAGTCCTGCTCTCATGGCTCCACTAGACATGGCACTGATGGGGCTTCTCTGCTGCAACTCTGACCCCACATTTTCACTCAGCATTGCTTTAGTGAAGGCTGTCTGCAGTGACTCCACCCCTGTGACAGATCTCTTCCTGCACCCCCAGACTTTTCCATACATCCTTCGAAATTGGGGTGGAGGCTCCCAAACCTCCACAGCTTTGGCATTTTGTGAGCCTAAAGACTTAACACCACATGCACACTGCCAAGGCTTCTGGCTCATTTCTTCCAAAGCTGCAAGTCCTGCCACACCTGGGACCAATTCAGCCATGGCTGGAGCAGCCAGAGCAGCTGGGATGCTGGTGCTAGAAGAGGCTTCTTAAGGTGGCCTTGGGCAGTAAGCCCATGGAGGGTGCCTCGGGCCTGTTCCCTAAGACCATTTTGTCTCCCTAGGTCTTTGGGCCTGAAATGGAAGGGTTGGCCCCAGAATCTTTTGTAATGCCTTCAGGGCTATTTTCTCCTACTCTTGATAATCCTTTTCTTTTGCACAAATCTTCTTTGTTATGAGTTCTCTCTGCTTCTCTACCACATGACCAGGTTGCAAATTTTCTAAATTTTTATACTCTGCTCCCTTTTTAAATTCTGGCTTTAAGTTATGCCTTTGTCACCATAACTCAGCATAGGCTGTTGCAAGTAGCCGTGCAGCTTCCTTAATGTACTGCTGCTTGGAAATTTCTTCCACTAAATACTCTGGTTTACAACTCTTAAGTTTCAACTTCCACAAAGTCCCTGTGGGTAGGGACACAACACAGCCAAGTTTCTTTCTAGTTTGCAGCAAGGGTGATCTTTGCCCAAGTTTCCAATAAACTCCTTATTTCTATCTTGGATCTCCTTAGAATGGTCTTTACAGTCCATATTTCTATCAGCATTCTGCTCGCCACCACATAACCAATCTCTAAGACATTCCACACTTTCCCTTGTCTTTTTGTCTTCTGAGTCCTCCAAACTCCTCCAACCTTTGCCTAACACTCTGTTCCAAAGCTGCTTCCACATTTTCAAGTATTTGTTATAAGCAACACCCCACTTCTCTGGTACCAGTTTTCTGTATTAGTCCATTTTTGTGTTGCTTATAACAGAATACATGGAACTGGGTGATTTATAAAGAAAACAAAATGTATTGCTTACAGTTTCTGAGGTTGAGAAGTCCAAAATCCATCTGGGGGTGGCAACAGTGACCCAGGGATCTCACATTGCAAGATGGTAGAAGCAGAGACAGCAGAGAGAGAGAGAAAGAGACAGACTCTCCTTTCCTTTTATTGCTCTCAGAACCATGCCCCTGACCATCAGTTTTAATCCATTCACTACTTAACAGTCCTATAATCCAATCACCCCTTTAGGGCTCCATCTTTCAATTACTATAATAGGATTTCCCACCCTCTTAACAGTCACAGTGGGGGCTTAGTTTCTAATACATAAAACTTGAGGGACACAACTGAAGTTTTCAGGAAGTTTTGGGTGGACATAATTCAATCCACTACATTCCATCCTTGGCCCCCCAAAACTCATGTCCTTTTCACCTGCAAATACATTTGCTTCATCCCCAAAGTCTCCAAAAGGCTAGATATGCTCTAAATCAGTGCCCAATATATGCTACTGTCTCTCCCATAGCCAGGATTCATGGGTCCAGGAACCAAGGTGTGGAAATGCAAGTGGCACCACTCACCATTACCCCTAGGGACCCATTAGCAAAATTTTTGCTTTTTGTCCCGGCAACTTTATGCTCTGCTGGCTTAGAGGTCTTGGTTCCAGAGGGAGGAATGCTTCCATCAGGAGACACAAAAATGATCCCATTGAACTGGAAGTTAAGGCTGCCACCTGGCCACTTTGGGCTCCTCAAGCCTCTGAATCAACAGGCTAAGAAAGGAGTTATAGTGTTGGCCGGGATGATTGACCGAGACCATCAAGGGGAAGTTGGACTACTACGTCACAGTGGAGGTAAGGAAGATTATATCTGGAATACAGGAGATCCCTTTGGGCATCTCTTAGTACTATGATGCCCTGTAATTAAGGTCAATGGAAAATTACAACAACCAAATCCAGAGAAGACTACAAATGGCCCAGACCTTTCAGAAATGAAGGCTTGGGTCGCTCCACCAGGTAAAGAACGTGACCAGCTCAGGTGCTCACTGAAGGCAAAGGGAATACAGAATGGGTGGTAGAAGAAGGAAGTCATAAATACCAGCTTCAATCACGTGACCAGTTACAGAAATGAGGATTGTAATTGTTCTCCCTGTTAAGAATATATCTCTATGTATATATACTGTACACATATTACGCAATTATCTTTGGTTTTGTCCCTCTTGTTCTTTATCATGTACCATGAGACTTATTGACTTTATAACAGCATTTAAATATTGTTAACCTCACCTCATAGTATTTGCAATTTTAAGTTATGGGATATTGGGGAAGGGGTAAATATCATTTAAGCACTTTACCTTTTTTTCTTGGAAAGGGATTAATTCATTTCCAGTTGTACTCAGGATAGTGTATCATGTTAGGCGAAACTATTATGTTATTGTACTATTTGAAAATTAAGTGTGATTTAAGGCGATAGTATGGACACCAAGTTGACAAGAGGTGGCCTTGTGAAGGTTAATTCTAGTTGTCAACTTGGTTAGATGAAAGAATGCTGAAAACCTGGTAAAGCAATCTTTTTAGGTGTGTCCATGAGGGTGTTTCCAGCAGAGATTAGTATGAGAGTCTGAGTGGACTGGGTGGGAAAGACCCATACTCAATGTGGGTGGGAACCACCCAATCCCCTGGGGGTCCAGAGAAAACAAAAGACAGAAGAAAAAGGTGAATCTCTCTCTCTTGATCCGCTGGAGCTGGGATACACTCTTCTCACCTGTCCATGTACATCAGAGCTCGAGACTCCTCACCTTTTGGGTTCCAGAACATACACCAAGGACACCATCAGCTTCCCTCATTCTGAGGCCTTTGTACTTGGACTGAGCCACCCATCCAATTTATAGACGGCCTATCATGGAACTTTTCTTTATAGTCACATGAGCTAATTCCCCTAATAAATCCCACTCATATAATTATAGCATATCTTATTGATTCTGTCTCTCTGGAGAAACCTGACTAATACAAGCACATTTATATTACCCGAAAATAATTGGACAACTCAGATGGAAACAACTAATCGAGGTAATTTGATGAAGATTTTTAACATAAAGTCCTCAGCTCATATATGATCTACCATTAATTTTTACAAAGCATACTTTATGGAGTAAAACATTATTAGCTAAGTGTTATTAATGCTTATTACATGTCAGAAACTTTCCTAAATAATTTACATAGATTTTCTGTTTATATTTGGTTGTGTTCACATTGCAATCTACCATAACTGAAAATTTACAAACATAATTCATTTTAGCTAGATTTTCCTTTTTGTTTTTATCATTGTAATATACATTTTGAATCTAGAGCTTAGGATATGGAGTTTGGGGCCGGCCCGGTGGCGCACTGCTACAGTGTGCCGCTTGGGAGCGCGGCGGCGCTCCCGCTGAGAGTTCGGATCCCACATACAGACCAGTTCCCGCTCACTGGCTGAGCGAGGTGCGGGCGCAACACTGAGGGTTGCGATCCCGTTGCTGGTCCTGGTCCGGTACGGGCGCGACACTGAGGGTTGCGATCCGTTGCCGGACACGAAAAAAGGAAAAAAAAAAAAAAGGATATGGAGTTTGACTGACTTGAATTTTTGTTCAACCTGTTACTAGTTGCGTAAGCTTGGTCTATTTATATCAACTCCCTAAGCCTCAGTTCCCTGTGTGTAAAGTGGAAATAATAATTACATTTCTTATAGAGAGTTGTAAAGATTAAAGGAGAAAAAATATATATCATGACATAGAGTAAGCATCAATAAGAATTAGTTATTATTATAATTATTTACTTTATTACATGCTCATCCTTACTTAATTTCACTTGGTTTATGATAGTAAGTTTTTTCATATGGCTTTTGGAAATAGTTTTACTCGGTCTACCTGGAAAAGAGGATTTCTTCTTGAGTCAGGCTGTAGCTGGTTTGGGTTAAATATTTAACGTCATTACATCTCCTTTCTAAATGAGAACTTGAAAATAGTATGTGTTGCCTGCATTTGACTACAAAAGCTATTTGAAGTTTTGCACTTGATCCTTTGTTTAGGTTGACTTCTTGTAATCTTACATCATTATATATACACAATTCAGAAGCAGGTAGGCAGAGAGAAAAGTCAAGATGGAAGACATTGTTTGGTATTGTTTATATACATATTTTTGCCAAGCTTCCTTTTACAAATAAAATTCTAGCTTTCTGATTCCCTGATTCAATATTAGATTTGCCACAGATAATCTATGCAACATTTTACAGGTCAGAAACTCCAGTTTAGAAAGTTTTGTAGTAAATTTATACCTTCCTATAATCATATAGACGAGTCTTAATCTCATAAAAATAAATTTTAAAAAACTTTGCAAATATCCTTTAATATCTCTGTATGACATGGGGTTAGGTTGAGTGTTATTCTGATTCAACATTTTGTTTTTTATTGTCTCGTCTCATATATTTCCTAAGATGAAAAATTCAGGTAGAATGTATCTTACACAAAAACACATTGAATTCTTTATTTTAGAGTTTTAGCAGGCTGTAAATATGCTACTCTTCTTTTCTCAATTTTGAAACCAACTGAGAGAATCAGAGGTCGGACAAAAGTTAAATATGTTTATTTTTCTTATGATTAAATTGGAAAAGGTGAATTTAGATGTAAGGCTAGGTTGGCTTGTTAATAATACATCTCTGTATTAGACTAACTCACTCCATTAGTGGGAGAACTGCACAGTTCCAGAATGGACATACCAGGCCTTTTCCTCGGCCCCTTACCAAGGAAACAGAGAACAGTCCAGACTGAGTGCCTCCTGCAGGCAAAATAGAAGCAAAGCAGTTGCCAAGAGACTTATGTGTAGTTCTTTCTTCCAGTATCATCATCAGAATAATTCCTCCTCCTGTGATCAAGGTAATTTGAGCTTCCCTTTAATTTTTTTTTCCCCTCAAGGTAATTCAGTGGGATGCCACATAATTTTAATATTCTTGTAGAATAGAAGGCATCCTAAGGACTGGTAAATAATAGTATTATAATGTTTGGGGTAGTTTTTAGAATCTAAGCATAGATTGTTCAATTGAAATGCTTTAAATATCGTTTTATATTTTACATAAGATTAAGTAGGGATTTACAATACTCAGAAAACTAAAATCTAGCCCCATCATTGGAAATATGAATTAAAACATTTTAACTTTGACTGTGTAATTAAAATGCTGTTAAATTCCTCTTATGATTGACAATTAAAGGATATGCCTTCTTTACTAAAATCCTTCTAACTTCATGCATTTTCTTCTGCTCAGCTTGCTTTGTAATATTTTATCAGTTTCAGGATTGGAGGAAGCTCATTGTGTAGTTCCAGGACAAAACATTAATTATAATGCAATTACGTCGATAAAAATCTCAAGTATCAAATTTAGACTATATTTTTACTTTTCTCCTATATTGGATAAACTCAATTTACTTTGACTTCTCCAGCTCCAACCTCAATTAGACTCATTACATCATCACAAAAAACTAATCTCTTCCCATGACACTGTGTATGTGGAATGTATAAGAAAGCCAGAAAGACAAGATTTATTTGTCAAAACTCTAGGCTCTAAGTTTTCATGAATAGACAAAGAAACTTGAGTTCTATTTCTCCATTCTTATTTTTCCTCTATTTCCTACTGCTTTTTTTTTTTAACCTCCAAACTTCTTTAGCAGTTTCTTTTTCTTTTTAGGCATAAAAATAAATTATAGCTATTGATTTGTAGTATGGAAACAAAATACTACTGATTTGTAGTATTGTACAAATTTTAATATTATTGATTTTGTAGTATGGAAACAAAATTGCTAGCTAGTATACAAAAATCTTATGTCTTAACTGTAGTTTTCAAGACTATTGTTTGTTTGTTTGTTAAAAAAAAACAAACCTGGCAACTTTTATCACTTACTTTAAATAAAAAATGTCTGAAACAGATTTTGAGACATCAGCTTTTTCTCTATAATTACCGATTTAAAAATACACATGTTGAATATTAGTGACATTCTTAAAGATGATTAAACTATTCTCTCTGGACAATTTTATGGTATTCATACTGTATACACCCTTAGCCATCTGGTTTACCTAAAGAGAGTTTAAAGGATGATGTCATCAGATTACCTTGGCTATGTTGAAAATGCTGCACTGCACACACAAGAGTGTTATTACAAACATATGTTTGGCTTAAAAATGACTGCTATTTCATTCATTGTTAGACAGATTCCATCAGTGACAAAAATTTCTCAGGAAGTTAGCAGGCACTTTTGAACTTATTAAATTACAACTAAAAGACACAACATCTTAAAATAGTCTCTTATATTTGTTGCACTCACCATAATATTTAATTTACTCTAAAGGAGAAAGTTTTCCTATCAGAAAATCTATGTATTATAGTTGAGAAGTCATACCAAAATTTAGAGTCTGTTGACCAGCACTTATATTCCTTCATGTTGAAGAAAGAAAGGTCAACATTTAATCTCACAGCAAAATAACTGACCTACTTCCACTGAAAGTTTTAAAAAATTGAAAAATTCTCTCAAGAATTGCAAAAAGAGATGCAAAAAGGCATATTATGGGGAAATATTTAAAAGAAATAATCAGAACAAATTATTCTTTTGGGGTTTACATAGTGTTTCAGTGACTTCATTTTTAAAAGGAAGAGCTGTTTACAGTAAATTACCCTTAAGGTACAGGGAAATGATAGTAGGTCTCAAGCAATAAAAAAACAAAAGATTAGACCTTTTTTGTCATAAGAATAGAGGTTAGAATGCAAACAATTATGGGATAGCGGTGGTTAAGATGGCGTTGGGTCTGAGCGGCCGCGCCAGGAGACAGCGTGATCCTGTGAGCCGTGCGCTGTGATACCAGAGTATTGATTGCATTTCCAAGAGCAGCAAAAGGCAAATAAATCTTTCAACAACGATCCTA
>NW_007736583.1:21023-43610 GCF_000696425.1 Galeopterus variegatus
AGAAATTCCACATGTTCTCACTCATTGGTGGGAGCTAAAAAAAAAAAAAAAAAAAAAAAGAAAAACAAACAATCTAATTCACCCACATACACACACACACACCCAAAAAAAAACCCAGGGGGGGTGGGGTGGGGAAGAAGATATAACAACTATACTTCCATGAAGTTGTTACAACAAGCAAACGGAAAGGACATTCTTGGGGGGGAGGGGAGAGAGGGAGGAGGGAGGGAGGTGTCGGTGACAGGCCATAATAATCATATACAGTGTATATTGACAAAATAAAAAAAAAGAAACAATTATGGGATATACATTATATCTATACAGTAAATTTTAAGTTTTGCTTTAAAATATTACTTGAGAGGTTTCTCCTCCAAATTACCATACAATTTATTTTAAAGAATTTTTTTGTCACTTCCCAGTCCACCAAGCAGCCCATGTGTCAGGCAAGACCCCATACCATGCAGCTGCCAATGGGAGAAGCCCCAGCCAGGCAGGCAGGAGACCCAGCAACACACTGCCCAGCCTCCCAAGCAGCCCGTGGGCCATGCATGAGCCTGCACCACCACTGATGGTTGAGGCCTCAGCAAGACAGGCAGGAGACTTGGCCAGCCTGTGTGCCAGTGCAAATCCCATGCCACACTGTTGCCAATGGGGCAGGTCCCAGCCAGGCAGGGAGGAAACCTGGACAGCCCACTGCCTAGTCCTCCAAGCAGCCCATAGGCCAGGCAAGACCCTGTGCTGTGCCACTGAAAGGAGAAGCCCCAGCCAGGCGTGTAGGAGACCTGCCATTCCAGATGAATAGCAGAAACAATTGATCTTCTGATGTCCAGAAACCAACAGAGAGATACAGAAATACCAAAAAAAAAAAAAAAAAATCAGAAAACACCACCAAAGGAATTCAGTTAATTTCAAGTACCAGACCATACAGAACAGGAAATACTTGAAATGACTGAAAAGGAATTCTGAAGGAAACTCAATGAGATAAGAAAGGACTCCATAAGACAATACAATGAAACAAGAAAAATTATCCAGGATGTGAAGGAAGAAATTTACAAAGAGATTAATACCTTAAATAAGAATGTAGCAGAACTCCTGGAATTGAAAGATGCATTCAATGAAATAAAAATCACAATTGAGAGCTTAAGCAACAGATTAGAACAAGAAGAATTTCCAAACTTGAAAATGGTCTCTATGAAATAACCGAGACAGACAAAAAAAAAAAAAAAAAAATTTTTTTTAAATGAAGAATGTCTACAAAAGCTAGCAGACAACCTTAAGTGCACAAACATCTGAATCATAGGTGTTCTTGAAGGGGAGGAGAAAGGTAAAGGCATTGAAAATGTATTCAATAAAATAAAGAAAAACTTCCCAGGTATAGGGAAAGACAAAGAACTTCAGATTTAGGGAGCTCAAAGCTCCCCAAACAGATTCAATCCAAAAAGATCCTCTTTAAGACACATTACAGTCAAACTTGAAAAAACTCAAAGACAAAGAGAGAATCCTAAAAGTAGCACGAGAAAAGCATCAAGTAAATTTTAAGGGAGCCCCCATCAGACTAACAGCAGACTTCTCATCTGAAACTCTATAGGCAAGAAGAAAATGTGATGACCTAGTCAAAATGCTAAAAGAAGAAAAAAAACTGCCAGCCAAGAATACTGTACCCAGCAAGGCTATCTTTCAGAAATGAAGGAGAAACAGTATAGTTCCCAGACAAAAATTACAGGAATTCATCACCTCATGACCAGTACTGTCAGAAATCCTCAGGGGAGTCCAGTACCTGGAATCCAAAAGACAATAATCACTACCATGAATGCAAAAGTAAGAACAAAACCCACTAGTAAAACAAATGCAAATGAGAAATATAAAAGAAACTAAACCTTACCACCTCAAAAAAACCCCACAAACATGGATGACCAATAATCAAAGGAGAAGAAAGGAAGAAATAATACTTAAAGCATCTAAAAAAAAGCCATAAAATGCCAGGAATTAGACAATATCTCTCAGTAACAATCCTAGATTAAACTCCCTACTGAGAAGACACAGACTGACAGATTGGATCAAAAAGCAAGACCCAACTATATGCTGTCTTCAAGAGACTCATCTCACCAGTAAAGATGCATACAGACTAATAGTGAAGGGATGGAAAAAAGATATACCAAACAAATGAAAACCAAAAATGAGCAGGAGTAGCTATTCTTGTATCAGACAAAATGGACTTTAAGCCAAAAATCATAAAAAGAGACAAAGCCACTATGCAATGATGAAGGGATCTATCCAGCAGGAAGACATAACAATCATAAATAATTATGCACCCAACACTGGAGCACCCAGATATAATAAAGCAAATGCTATTAGACCTAAAGAAAGAGATAGATCCCAATATGATAATAGTGGGAGACCTGAACACCCCCCCCATCATTGGACAGATCATCCAGGCAACAAATCAACAAAGAAACACAGGATTTAAATGACACTTTAGACCAATTGGACCTGACAGATATCTACAGAACATTTCATTCAACAACAGCAGAATATACATTCTTCTCATCAGTACATGGAACATTCTCCAGGATAGACCATAAATTAGGCTGCAAATTAAGTCTCAAAATTACTTTTAAAAAATTGAAATCATCTCAACTATCTTTTCAGACCACAATGGATTAAAACTAGAAATTAATAATCAGTAAAACTCAGGACTACATGCAAATATGTGGAAGTTGAACAGCAGGCTCCTGAGTGACAAATGGGTCCCAGAAGAAATTAAACAGGTTGTCAAAAAATTTCTAGAAAACAATGAAAATGAATATCAAAACCTGTAGGATACAGCTAAAGCAATACTAAGAGGGAAATTTATAGCAATGATTACATTAAAAAAATAGAAAGACTTCAAGTAAACAACCTAACCCTACATCTAAAAGATCTAGAAAAACAAGAACAATCCAATCACAAAGATAGTAGTTGGAAAGAAATAATTAAGATTAGAGAAACAATATAGATTCCCAAAAAATGATACAAAAGATCAATGAAACAAAAGTTGTTTTTTTGAGAAGATAAACAAAATAGACAAACCATTAGCTAGGTTAACAAAAAAAGAAAAAAAAAAAAAAAAGGAGAGAAGACCCAACTAACAAAAATCAGAAATGAAAGAAGAGACATTACAACTGATGCCACAAAAATACGAACAATCATTACAGACTATTACAAACAACTACATGCCAATGAATATGAAAACCTGGAGGAAATGGACGAATTTTTGGACATATACAGATGACAAAGACTGAACCAAGAAGACACAGAAAACCTGAATAGAACAATAACTAGCAATGAGATTGAGGCACTAATCAACAGTCTCCCAACAGAGAAAAGCCTAGGACTGCTTAGTTCTACCAAGCCTTTATGGAGGAATTAAGATCAATTATCTTCAAAATATTCTCCAAAATCAAAACAGAGGCCACTCTCCCAAACTTATTCTTTGAGGCCAGTATCTCCTTGATACTAAAACTAGACAAAGATGGAATAAAAAAAAAGGAAACTACAGACCAATATCTCATATGAACATAGATGCAATAATCCTCAATAAAATACTAGCAATCAGAATAAAGCAACATATCAAAAAATTATACACCATGATCAAGTGGGATTTATCCCAGAGATGTAAGAATGGCTCAACATATGCAAGTCAATAATGTGATACCCCACATCAACAAAATCAACAACAAAACCCATAGGGTTATTTCAATAGATTCAGAATAAGCATTCAACAAAATTCAACATTCCTTCATGGTAAAGACTCTCAGCAAATTAGGTATAGAAGGAAAGTATCTCAAAATAATAAAAGCCATCGACAAGCTGGCTAACAAGCCCATTGCCAATATCATCCTAAATGGGGAAAAACTGAAGGTTTTTCCCTTAAGAACAGGAACAAGACAAGGATGCCCACTCACCACTACCATTTAACATAGTACTGGAGGTACTAGCCAGAGCAATCAGGCAAGAGAGAGAAATAAAGGGTATCCAGACAGGAAAAGATGAAGTTAAACTGTCCCTATTTGCAGATGACATGATTTTATGTATAGAAAAACCTAAACACTCTCAAAAAACTCTTATAGCTGATTAATACTTTTAGTAAAGTTGCAGAATATGAAATCAATGCCCCAATGGTGGGGTGGCTCTCTGCATCAACTCAGGGTATCCTGTGAGAATGGGCTAAGCAAGAGAGAGCTAACCTTCTCACTTGCTCTCCTTATAAAGCCATCAGAATCGCACATATTACTCCTTGAACAGATCAATCCATTCACAAGGGCACAGTCTTCACAATCTCATCACCTCTGAAAGGCCCCGCTTTTCAATTACCATAATTGGATTTCCCACCATTTTAACATTGTTACAATGGAGGTCAAGTTTTCAATACATGAACTTTTAGGAGACACATTTAGCCCATAGCAGAGGAAACACTTATTTTGGAGGGTTGTTGTGAGGATTCAAGAGACAATAGATAGATCTGGAGCTTAATAAATGCTCCCACACTATCTCCATTATATATTGGCTCCACAGGTAAGGACGCTAGAAATGCCTCAGTCTGCTACTACATTTAAGAGTTACCAACAGGCTAAAGCAAGTTATTACTGGGCCAAAGGGATGGATTTCTGTTTAGACCAAACTTTGAAGAGTATGTCCAAGACAGGGCAAAATATAGCTTTTTATGTGGAAAAGTCTAGTGTCACCAACAAGCTTGAGGAACAAATTGAATCACAGAATCTTAGAAAAGGAAGGTGACAGAGCAAATTCTATATTTTATAAATAAGGGAATCAGGAGACGTTAAATTGATTGTTCAAGTTAACACTCTAAGGAGCAAATCTGCAGGTGGAATTTAGGTACATTCATGTACAATGTACGTTGTGACTTTCGTTTATAGCTTTTTTTTTTTTAACGGAACAAAATCAGGCAATAATTACAATTGAGTATATTATTTGTGTGGATTCAGTAATAATGTGATTACAATAGCTAATGAATTAATGTCTTATGACAGTTTTTCAAAATTGTTAAAGCAATAGAAAGAGTGAGTAATTATTCTTCATTAAGGGAAATAATCAGAAAACTGAAGCTTAAAAATAGCTGAAACTATTTTCAAACAAAAAGTGTGCATTTCAGGGCTGCCCGGTGGCGCACTGCTACAGTGTGCCGCTTGGGAGTGCGGGGGTGCTCCCGCCGAGGTTTTGGATCCCACATACAGACCGGTTCCCGCTCACTGGCTGAGCGAGGTGCGGGTGCAACACTGAGGGCTGCGATCCCGTTGCCGGTCCCGGTCCGGTGCGGGCGTGACACTGAGGGTTGCGATCCGTTGCCGGACATGAAAAAAGACAAAAAGGAAAAAAAAAAAGTGTGCATTTCAGTTTTTGAATTCTTATTATGTTGTTTAATCAAAAAACCCAAGTGTGGTTGGATGGACCATAGATATATAGTTGGCAAGTCAGTCAGTTTTCTTATCATGAATACTATGGGATGGTTAAGGACAAGGGATGAATACTATGGGATGGTTAAGGACATGTGTGTAGTTATTCAGAGAATGTGGGTTACAAAAGCAATAAAGGTAAAAGTCACCTTTGTCTCAGCCTCATCTAGTGGAATTACTGGGATTCCAAGCACACCCCAAATTCTTTTTTCTCACACGATCCTTAGAGGGCACTCCTGCATTCTATGGTACTTTAAAATCTTCTTTTCTGCTTCCTGATTTTCACTCTTTATCCCTTGATCTTTAACAATGTCCACCTTGCATTTTCTTGTATCACTGACATATTGCGACTCTGTTGTAGATGTATACAGCTCTGTCTTTAAGACTGGGTTTGCTATACTCACCATGAATCCTCAACCCTAGGTAGATGCCCAACTCCTTTCTCCCTTCATCGCGCTCATGATTTAACTAAGTTTTTGAGCTGTCCTCCTTATCTAGGTTTCTATTTCTTAATTTTTTTTTCCTTTTTGTCTTTTTTCGTGTCTGGCAACGGAACGCAACCCTCAGTGTCGCGCCCGTACCAGACCGGGACTGGCAACGGGATCGCAACCCTCGGTGTTGCGCCCTCACCTCGCTCAGCCAGTGAGCGGAACCGGTCTGTATGTGGGATCCGAACCCTCGGCGGGAGTGCCACCACGCTCCCAAGAGGTGCACTGTAGCAGTGCGCCACCGGGCCGGCCCTCTATTTCTTAATTTTTTACCAACTCTATTATTGTACACTCCACTATTAATTGGCATCTATAGGTCTCATCACCTTCTCTCTCTAGGCACTTCAAACAATTTCCCCCTAGGGCTGAATTGGAGACATTACTATAAGCTGCCTCATTGACAGAAGATGTTCAAGATGAAAACCTTTCCTTTTGCCAAACATAGGATGAGTTCTCTATTGAGCTAGAACATAAATTATGATTACACATCTAGTGTACATTAGAACTGTGCTGATGAACATGAAAGTCATAGTCTCTGACCAAAAAGTTTATCAGGTATGGGAAATTTTTTAAAAAATGGTAATCACCATCCACGGTTGTGTGCTAAAGATTTAGGGTATTATGACAGCACATAGGAGCAGCAAGTACCTCTGATTTGGAGGGTCTGAGGAGGGTTTCTGTAGGAAGTGGTCTGTAGGATTAGACTTAGAAAATCAGCTCTCCATAGACAAATGAGATGCAAATGAGGATAGGACGATGGCTGCAGGGAGAACACAGTTTTCAAAGAGGAAAGAAAAGCCTGAAGTAAAGACCTGGAGAACTAAAGAGTGTGGCATGTGTAAAGTTCTGAGTGAACTTCAGAACGGCTGAAGCATTTCAGGTATAAGAAAAGAATGAGAAGAGAGAAGACTAAAGAGGTTAGCTAGACCTGGAGGACTCTGAGAGTCATTTTACGAAGTTCAGATTTTATATAAAGAGCAAAACCGAGTCCCTGAACTGGAGTGCTACTGTATGATTAGTGTTCAGGAAGATCATTCTTTCACTTATATGGCTGTGGGAAAAGGGAAAATGGCAAGATTAGATGGATGGATTGGGTGGGGCAGCTCCAAGTCTATTATGTCAATACAACTGAGGCATGATGGTGGCTTTATCCTAATAGCAATTGGGATAGAGTAAAGTGAACGAGTTTAAGGTCTAAATTTCACAGTATTTGATGTTTGTTTGAATGTGGATGCTGTGGTGAAATGAGAGGAAGAGAGAAGTTCCTGGTATTTACTGCTATGCCTTGGATGTATTTTGTCCCTGCCAAAATCCAGGTTGAAATTTGATTCCCAGCGTGGTAGTGTTGGGAAGTGGGGACTAATGGGAGTTGTTTGGGTCATGGGGGTGTATCTCTCGTGAATATATTGGTGCCTTCCCATGAGAGGGAGTGAGTTCTCACTCTCACAGGACTGGATTAGTTACTGCCAGAGTGGGTTGTTAGAAAGAGTCTGGCTTCCTCAATTTCACTTTTGCTTCCTTTCTCATCATGAGATCTCTTTGCACACACCTGCTCCATTTTTGCTTTCCCCCATGAGTTGAAGCAGCCTGAGGCCCTCACCAGATGCAGTTGCCCAGTCTTGAACTTTCCAGACACCGGAATCATGAGCCTAATAAACTTCTTTTCTTTATAAATTACCCAGCCTCAGTATTCTATTATAGCAACACAAAACAGACTAAGACATCTACCATGTATAGACTCTTGTTTTTTTCTGAGGTTAACTGTCAGACTTTAGGGTTGTTTCACAGTTTTTCTAATGAGATCTTTCATTTTTGCATTAAAAGAACTGACAAGGGCTGGCCCGGTGGCACACTGCTACAGTGCACCGCTTGGGAGCGCGGTGGCGCTCCCAACGAGGGTTCGGATCCCACGTACAGACCAGCCGCTCACTGGCTGAGCAAGGTGCGGGCGCAACACCGAGGGTTGCGATCCCGTTGCCGGTCCCGGTCCGGTACGGGCACGACACTGAGGGTTGCGATCCGTTGCCAGTCATGAAAAAAGACAAAAAGGAAAAAAAAAAAAAGAACTGACAAGCTAAAGTTCACAGCGTACTCACAGATTCAGCCCTTCTATCAGGCCTCTGTTGCATATATGCATTTCTTATTATAACCATTTTTTATTGTTTATCCATTGTATTGGATTTATTTCTCCAACCTTATCATGGCATTAGATGGTACTGATTTTCACAGTAAAATCATGATAAAATCAAGAAAAAGATAAAAAAAAACACATGTCTACAAACTAGACAAAAGTGTTGTTATTTTAGGAGACTAAGGCATTTGGGTGAAGCCCCTGGGAATCTTGTAGCTGAGAGAACCTTGACAGTTTCCTTCTGCTATTTAAGAGGTGTCAGAGACTCTTGTTAGAGTCAAGAAGGCAAAGTTTTTTACTCAGCTCCTCATCTTTAATTATTTTCAGGGTTGTTCCCTGATATGATACCAGAATGTTGTAAGGTGCTAAATTATGAGTAAATCCAAACAAGGAAAAGGTAGAGTAAAACTTTCATAACTAGGACATGAGAGAAAATCTTTATCTCATGGATTATTTCTTTTCCTGTCTGAGGAATGACCTTAGCCTGTTAAATCATATCAAACATGACCACAGCACACACTACACAGTCATTAGGAATGCATCCCCTGTTATTAAGGGAATCTGTAAGGTTTGTGGTTGCAATGCTCTCTGGATGGCTAGTCTTTGCAAACGATGTGGGAGAAGAACAATTTTTGGATTTCTAGAGTATAAAAAAATTCTTTAATTTTTATTAAAGGAAATGAATGGCTGCCTGCATTTTCAAGCAGTTAAAGAAAACCAGGCAGGTCAAATTCAGAAAGATATGACATACTCTTTCAGAATGCCTTTTTTTTGGTTTGTATTTTATATGAGGACCATGAATATAAAATTATTATTCAAAATAAACAAAACCAAAAAAATGGGAAAACTACACAATTAACAATAAAAGAATAAATAAGTGAATAATTTTTAAATTGTATTAAAGAATGACTTTTTTTTTTTCCTTTTTGTCTTTTTTCGTGTCCGGCAATGGATCGCAACCCTCAGTGTCACGCCTGTACCGGACCGGGACCGGCAACGGGATCACAACCCTCGGTGTCGCGCCTGCACCTCGCTCAGCCAGTGAGTGGGAACCGGTCTGTATGTGGGATCCGAACCCTCGGTGGGAGCGCCGCCGTGCTCCCAAGCGGTGCACTGTAGCAGTGTGCCACCGGGCAGGCCCAAGAACAACTTTTAATAGCACAATACAAATGAAAGATCACAAAAGATGGACAGCTTATGTTCTTTAGCAAAACTTCTATATGCAAAAAACCAGTTTAGTTAAATGTATGTGAAAAACTGGGAAGAAATGATATGACTAAGAAATATTGCAGACAAATATTTTGTAAACTTAACACCTTAAGTTAAAAAAAAAAAACTTTGCAAAGCAAATCTTGATATGTTGGGGCTAAGTTTAAAAGTAAATAGCTCACAGAGAAAAATCAATAGCCTACAGGTATATTGTAATGAACATTTGTTTTTGCTTTAACTCCTGAGCATTTATTACTTCCTCTTCTGACAACAGGCTCTGAAATTCATTCAGGGACTTCACCCCATACCCCAGTGGTGAAGCATGTAATCTATATGAAGTTGGAGCTACTGCAGCCATCTTGCCACTGTGTAGAACCTGAGAATAAAGCTTACTTATAGAAGAAAGAAGAGCAGAGTAAGTGAACAAATAAAAGAGACTAGAAACTGATGACATCGTTTGAGCCTAGGTCTTCAGCTGTGCCTGGAAAGTAGTTATAACCTTTCTGAAGAACAATATGTCAATAATATATTTATTCCATGTCACCCGATTATACAAGTTAATACACTAAAATGTTAATATATTCATAATGTTTATATTTGCATGATGTAATTAGTGGTGATTTTTTTATATTCTGTTTCATTCCTTAAAATTTTCTAAAATGGCATGTATTACTTAAAAATTTTTTCTTTATTTTAACATTTACTTGTACATATTTGTGGGGTAGAGTGTGCTGTTTCAATACATGCATACTGTACAATGATTCACTTAGGATACATAGCATAGTTTTGTACTCATTAGCCCACCACTTCTCTACCCCACCTGTCCTCCCCTCCCTGCCTCTGGTAACCCTCATTCTACTTTCTACTCCTATGAGAACTATTTTTTTTTCTAGATTCTACACATAAGTGAGAACATGCAGTATTTGTCTTTCTGTGCCTGCCCTAGTTCACTTAATATCATAGTTGCCAGTTCTATCCATGTTGCTGCAAATGATAGGATTTCATTTTTTTTTATAGCTGAATAGTATTCCATTCTGTCTATATACCACAGTTTTTGTTTTTTTTTTTTTTTTTTTTTTTTTTTTGTCTTTTGTCCTTTTTTCCGTGTCCGGCAACGGATCGCAACCCTCAGTGTTGCCCCCGTACCGGACCGGGGACCGGCAACGGGATCGCAAGCCTCGGCGTTGCTCCCGCGCCTCGCTCAGCCAGTGAGCGGGAGCCGGTCTGTATGTGGGATCCGAACCCTCGGACGGGAGCGCCGCCGCGCTTCCCAAGCGGCGCACTATCCAGTGCGCCACCGGGCCGGCCTTATACCACAGTTTTTTAAATACATTCATCTCTTAGTGGACATTTAGGTTGATTCCATTTTGTGGCTGTTATGAGTCGTGCTGCAATGAGCATGTGATTGCAGGTGTCTTTTCAATGTATTGATTTCATTTCTTTTGGGTATATACCCAGTAGTGGGATGGCTGGGTCATAATACAGATCTATTTTTAGTTCTCTGAGGAAACTCCATACTGTTTTCCACAATTGCTGTACCAATTCACATTCCTACCAATCTATACATCCTCACCAGTATTTATTTTATCTTGTTGATAGTAGCCATCCTAACTGGGGTGAGATGATATCTCATTTTGGTTTTAATTTGCATTTTCCTGATGATTAGTGATTTTGAGCATTTTTTCATGTTCTGGTTGGGCATTTGTATGTTCTTGTTTGAGAAATGTCTGTTCAGGTTCTTTGCCCATTTTTATTATTATTTTTTTTTATGTTGAGTTGTTTGAATTCCTTACATATTCCACATATTAGCCTCTTGTCTGATGTGTAGTTTACAAGCATTTCCTCCCATTCTGGAGGATGTCTCTTCGCTTTGTTGATGGTTTCCCTTGGTCTGCAGAAGCTTTGCATTTTGATGTAGTCACATTTGTATATTTTTGTTTTAGTTGCTTATGTTTTTGTAGTCTCACTCAAAAAAGCACTGCCTACTCCCATTTTTTGTGCTATTTCCCCTATGTTTTCTTTTAGTAGTTTCACAGTTTTAGTCCCTAGATTTAGGTCTTTAGTCCATTTTGAGTTGATTTTTGGGTATGGTAAGAGATAGGAGTCTAGTTTTACTCTTCTGTATGTGGATAATCCAGTTTTTCCAGCAACAACTATTGAAAAGGCTATCCTTTCCCCAGCATATATTTTTGGCACCTTTGTTGAAAATCAGTTGGCTGTAAATGCATGGGTTTACTTTTGGGTTCTGTATTCTGTTCCATTGATCTATTTGTTTTTATGCCAATACCATGCTGTTTTGGTTACTATAGGTTTATAGTATATTCTGAAATTAGGAAGTGTGATGCCTCCAACTTTGTTCTTTTTGTTCACGATTGCTTTAGCTATACAGAGTATTTTTTGGTTCCATACAAATTTTAAGATTGTTTGTCTATTTCTAGGAAGAATGTTGTTGGTATTTTTATAGAGATTGTTTTGGATAATATGGATATTTTGATGATGTTGTTTCTTCCAGCCCATAAACAAGGGATATCTTTCCATTTATTGGTGTCTTCTTCAATTTTATTTTTTTAACGAGTGTTTTATAGTTTTTATTGCCAAGCTTTTTTTCACCACCTTGGTTAAACTCCTAGGTATTTCATTTTTTGGTAGATATTGTGAATGGGATTACTTTCTTGATTTCTTTAGCTATTTCATTATTGGAATTTAGGAAAGCTATTGTTTGTTGTGTGTTGATTTTGTATTCTGCCACTATACTGAATGAATTTATTAGTTCTAGTAATTTTTTGGTGGAATCTTCAGTATTTTCTATGTATAGGGTCATGTCATCTGCAAATAGGGACAGTTTGGCTTTCTCCTTTCTAATTTAGATGCACTTTATTGCTTTTTCTTGCCTTATTGCACTGGCTAGAATTTCCAGTATAATGTTGAATATGAGTGGAAAAAGTGGGCATCCTTGTCTTATTCCAGATCTTAGAGGAAAAACCTCCAATTTTTGTCCCTTCAATACATTTTAGCTGTGGATGTATTATATATGATCTTCATTGTGTTGAGGTTCATTCCTTCCATACCTAACTTTTTGAGTATTTTTACCATGAAGGGGTGTTAGATTTTATGAAATGCTTTTCTGCATCTATTGAAATGATCATGTGGTTTTTTGCCATTCATTCTTTTGATGTGATGTATCATATTTGTAGATTTGTGTGTGTTAGACCACCCTTGTGTCTCTGGGATGAAGATCATGTGAATGATCTTTTTCCTTCTTTTGTGGCCATTGGCCAGTGAATTATCTTTTTAATGTGTTGTTGGATTTGATTTGCTAATATTTTGATGAGGATTTTTGCATCTGTGCTCATTAGGTATATTGGTCTGCAGTTTTTTTTGTTGTTGTTGTGTCTTTTTCCAACTTTGTTATGATGGCAATGATTTCCTTATAGAATGAGTTTGGAAGTATTCCCTCCTATTCAACTTCTTGGAAGAGTTTGAGAAGAACTGGTATTAGTTCTTCTTTAAACGTTTGGTGGAATTTGACCATCTGGTCCTGAGGATTTCTTTGTTGGGAGATTTTTTATTACTGCTTCAGTCTCATTACTAGTTATATTGATCTGTTTAGATTTTATAATTCTTCAAGATTCAACCTTGGCAAGTTGTATGTGTCCAGGAATTTATTCATTTCTTGTAGGTTTTCCAGGTTGTTAGCATCTAGTTGTTCATAGTAGTCTCTTATGATTTCTTGTCTTTCTGTGGCATCAGTTGTAATGTCTCCTCTTTTATTTCTGATTTTATTTGAATTTTCTCTCTTTTTTTCATGAGTCTAACTAAAGGTTTATTAATTTTGTTTACCTTTTCAAAAAAAATAACTTTTTGTCGATCTTTTATATTGTTTTTAAAATTTTTAATTCACTTATTTCTGCTCTGATCTTTGTTATTTCTCTTCTACTGAGTTGGGGCTTGGTTTGCTCTTGTTTTTCTAGTTCCTTAAGGCATAACATCTGGTTGTTCATTTGAAGTCTTTCTTCTGTTTTGATGTAGGCATTAATTGCTATAAACATCCCTCTTAGAACTACTTATGCTGTATCACATAGGTGCTAGTATGTTGTGTTTTTGTTTTCATTTGTCTTCCCGAATTCTTTAATTTCCCTTTTGATTTGTTCTATAACCCATTCATTATTTAGGAGCATGTTGTTTAATTTTCTTTCTTTCTTTTTTTTTAAATAAAATTTTTGTTTTTACTTCTTTTTATTTTATTTTTATTAATTATATATATTCATGGGTCACAGAACTGACCATCAACACCTGTGCCCAAGATGTGTTGATGAGATCAATACTATCAGCATGCCCATCACCTCAAATTGCAATTATTCCCCATGTCAACCACCCAACCACTCCCCAGCCTTCCTCTTCCCTCCCCACCTGCAACCTTAGGTCTGTTCTCTCTATCTGCAAGTCCACCAAACCACTGTGGTCTTTCTTTCCTTTGTTCATTCTCTCTTAGCTCACATTTATGAGTGAGGACACATGGTATTTTTTGCTCTATGCCTGGCCTATTTCACTTAATGTAATTTTCTTCAAGCTCATCCATGTTGCTGTGAATGGCAGAATTCATTGTTTTTATGTCTGTATTCCATTGTATATATATGTTGCATTTTTCTTATCCAGTCATCTGTTGATAGACATTTGGTTGGTTCCATATCTTTGTTATAATTATAGAACTGTGATGATGAACATGCGAGTGTGTGTATCCCTTTGACATGATGATTTCCATTCTTTTGGGTATGTACCAAGAAGGGGAATTGCTGGATAGTATGGTAGATCTATCTGTAGCCATTTGAAAAACACTTCGTACTGTTTTCCATAGTGGCTGTAGTAATTTACAGTCCCAACAACAGTGTAGAAGAGATCCCCTTTCTCTACGTCCTCACCAGAATTTGTAATTCTCAGTCTTTTTTATTACAGCCAGTCTCACTGGCATGAGGTGATATCTCAATGTGGTTTAAATTCACATTTCTTTGATGATTAGTGATGTTGAGCATTATTTTCAAGTAAATGTTGGCTATTTGCATGTCTTCCTTTGAGAAATGCCTGTTTAGATTCTTTGTCCTTTTTAAAATTGTGTTATTTGTTTTTTTACTGTGTATTTGTTTGAGTTCCTTGTATATTCTGGATATTAATCCCTTGTCAGATATATAGTTTGCCAGTATTTTCTCCCTTTCTGTAGGTTGTCTTTCACTCTGTTGATTGTTTCCTTTGCTGTGCAGAAGAATTTTTAGTTTGATATAATCCCATTTATTTATTTTTTCTATTGTCGCTTGTGTTTTGGGGGTCTTATTCATAAAGTCTTTGCCCAGTACTACCTCCTGAAGTGTTTCCCCTATGTTTTCCTTTAGTAGTTTTATACATTCAGGTCTTATACTTAATTTAAGTCTTTAATCCATCTCGAGTTGATTTTATTATATGGTGAGAGTTACAGGTCTAGCTTCATTCTTCTGTGTATAGATGTCTTTACCTGACATTAGCCTAGCTTTTCAGTCATTGCCTCAACTCTGCTTGCATTGCTTCAGATTAATGTATAACTTCCTAGTGTAGCTTATGAAGGGGCTCATAGACAGTACAAGCAAAGCTAACAGAGACAGAAAGATGGAGTTACTATGGCCTGCATTCTCACATGCTACTTGCATAAAAACAGTCACATAGACCAACAAAACCCAAACAAATCCACACAAATACAGTCAACGAACCTTGGACAAGGGTGCCAAGAATACAGAATACAGAAAGGATAGTCTCTTTAATAAATGTGGCTGGGAAAACTGGATATCCACTGCAAAAATAATGAAATTAGACTCCTGTCTTATGTGATACACAAAAAGCAATTTAACATGGAAAGGAACAAAAATAGACAAACGGGATTGCACCAAATTAAAACTTGGACACAGCAAAGAAAATAATTAACAAAATGAAAATACAACCTACAGAATGGGAAAAATATTTGCAACCATATAACTGATAATAGGTTAATATTAAAAACATGTAAAAACTCCTAAACTCAGCATTCACAAACCCAAATATCCTGATTAAAAGTGGGTAAAGGAACCGAATAGAAATTTATGCAAAGAAGAAACACAAATGGCCAACAGGTATATAAAAAGGTGCTCAACATCACAAATCATCATTGGAATGCAAATTAAAACCACAGTGATATGGGCTGGCCCGGTGGCGCACTGCTACAGTGCACCACTTGGGAGCATGGCGGCACGCTCCCACCGAGGGTTCGGATCCCATATACAGACCGGTTCCCGCTCACTGGCTGAGCGAGGTGCGGGCACAACACCGAGGGTTGCGATCCTGTTGCTGGTCCCGGTCTGGTACGGGAGCGACACTGAGGATTGCGATCCATTGCCGGACACGAAAAAAGACGAAAAGGAAACAAACAAACAAAGAAACAAACAAACAAACAAAAACCCATAGTGATATGTCACCTCACATCTGATGGGTGGCTATTATTTTAAAAAAAGATAACAAAGGGCCGGCCCGGTGGCGCACTGGATAAGTGCGCCGCTTGGGAAGCGCGGCGGCGCTCCCACCCGAGGGTTCGGATCCCACATACAGACCGGTTCCCGCTCACTGGCTGAGCGAGGCGTGGGAGCAACACCGAGGGTTGTGATCCCGTTGCCGGTCCCCGGTCCGGTATGGGGGCAACACTGAGGGTTGCAATCCGTTGCTGGACACGGAAAAAGACAAAAGACAAAAAAAAAAAAAAAAAAAAAAATGATAACAAATATTGGTGAAGATGTGGAGAATTGGGAACAAACTCTTGTACGCTGTTGATGGGAAAAGTAAATTAGTGTAGCTACTATGGTAAGTAAAATGAAATTTCCTTAAAATTTAAAAGTAGAATTACCATATGATCCAGCCATCCCACTTCTTGGTATACAGACAAAGGAATTCAAGAAAAGATTTTGAAGAGATATCTGCACTCGCAAGTTCATGCAGCTTTGTTCATAGTAGCCAAAACACAGAAGCGACCTAAATGTCTACTGATGGACGAATGAATAAAGCAAATGTGACATATACCTACAGTGGAAGACTACTGAGTACTGAGCCTTAAGAAGAAAACCCTGTCATTTGTGACAACATGAATGAAACTGAAGGACATTATGCTGATTAAAATAAGCCAGACACAGAAGAACAAATGCTACCACTTATGTAATGAATCTAAAATACTCAAACTCATAGAAGCAGAGAGTTAAATGGTGGTTTCCAGGCTCTGGAGGAAGGGGGAGATAGGAAAGTATTAGTCAAAAGGTACAACATACAGTTACACAGGATGAATAAGTTTTAGAGATCTCCTGTATAGCATAGTGCCGATAGTTAAAAATACTCTATTGTATACTTAAAAATTTGCTAAGAGAATATATTTTATGTTAAAGGATCTTATCACAAAATAATATAATAAGTAAGGAGAGCACAGAAAGTTCTGAAGGTAATGGATAGGTTTATGTAGTAGATTGTGTTGAGTATACATACATGTATGCTTATCTCCAAATGTATCTCATCGAGTTGTATACATTAAATATATGTATCTTTTTGTATGTCAACCCTACCTGAATAAAGTGTCTTAAAAAATACGCTCTGTCTTGTTAGCCATCTATGGGTTTTTGTAGGCTCATTTTTGGGTTTTTCAGAACTCTTTACCAAGACCTCTGCACAACAGATAATACTTTTTGGCTGGCCTCTCTCTACTCTTTTCTTACTTGTGTGCCCCACTGGTACTTGTATTACCAGGTCCACAGCTCCAGGTCAAACCTGCTTACCCATAGTGGCATCCTCGTGGCCTATGGGTACTTATGCCTCCTGGCTCCACAAAGTGCTATAGGCACTGCCTACTTCCTGCGCTGTTCTCTCCCTTCACTTTGTTGTTGAATATTACCAAGCACACATCCTGTCCTCTTAATTTCCTGAGAGAAAGGTGTCCCAGTCTATCTCTTCATGTATACTCCCAAATCACGGGGACTAATATCAGTTTTTCCTTAGGATTCTCCCATGACCTATGTCCTTAAGAGATTTCCAGCTCAGCCAGCATCACATCCAGATAGTGAGAGAGATGCTAGTCTTACCTGTTACAGACAATCCCTATCTCTATGAATGATTCTCTTGTACACCTCTCTCTACTTGGTGGTGGTAGGGCACTGCAGAGACAAACCCTCTTCACGGAAGTAGGAAAGGGAAAGGCCATAGCATTCTCTATTATTACATATTTCCTTTAGATAATTTCCTCAGTTCATCTTTGAGTCATTTTTAAGACACTGGAAGTGAGTGATGGTAGTTGATAGTTGAAGGACCAATTTAATCACATGCTTTTAAGTTCTGTGAGACTATGTATGTTGTTCTCTTTGAACATGAAAATAATGTATCACCTACTATCCATAGCTTTGGGGAATTAGACAAAATTTTCAAGTTGTTAGGAAATGTCCTATTCTACATCCTATAACATATGTCATATATTAATATGCTCATTTTCTTCCCAGAAAATCTAAGGCATATTGAGCTAAGATAGACTTAGAGAAAAGTATTATTTATGATTGATAGATCTTATTCTAATCTAGCATTTCCCAAAGCTGGTTTAGAGAAGTGCTCCTTCAAAGGAGGGGTTCTCAGACTCCTAGCGTATTAAGGAGTCTCTGAAATTACAGCAATGCTCTGTACTAAACCACCCCAAAACAGACCAGTTTAAAACAGCATGTATTTTTCCTTGTGCATCTGAGTGTAAGTGGGGGCTTGGCAGATCTTGCTTAGACTCATCAGGTGGCACTTTAGTCAGTGGTGGCTGTGGTCCTGCTTCTAATTCAAGGACTGAAGGTAGGGCAGGTGGCCCCACTTCAGTGTCTCTCATTGTCTTGTGTCAGAGAGATTGATAGAGATGTTCCCTTCTTCTTCTATCACTGATGGGGTACAAGATAAGAAGCACAAACATGTATCTCCCTAAAGTCCAGGCTTGGCACTGGCATCTGTCACTTCTGCACATATACCTTTGGTCAAAGAAAGCCATTTGATCAAGCCTGAAGTCAAGGATTAGGGAAGCGTACCCAGGATGAGGCCATGGTAAGGGTGTGAATACAGGGAGGAGAGAAGAATCACGGTGACAGTGAAATCTAAAATAGCATTGTTCAATGGAGTTTTTGAAAACTTTTTTTTTTTTTTAACAATGGAGTTCTTTTTGTTTTCATATACAAGTTGAGCATATCTTATCAAAAATGCTTGGTACACGAAGTGTTTCAGATTTAATATTATTTTGGATTTTGGAATATTTGCATATACATAATGAGATGTCTTGTGGATTGGACCTGACTAAACATGAAATTCATTCATGTTAATTACAGCTTATATAAATAGTCTAAAGGTAATTTTGTGAGGTAGTTTATATAACTTTGTGCATGAAACACAGGACCTATCATGTGCAGTCAGGTGTAAAATTTTCTATTTGTAGCTTCATGTAAGCACATAAGACATTTCAGATTTCTGAGCATTTCAAACTTTGGGTTTTAGAATTAGGAATGCTCAACCTATAATATATAATAAAATCCTGGACACTTAGGGAAATGTTATTGTGGACCATTCTTAAAAATCGAACAATAAACTATCAGAGTGATAGCACCAAGATGGTGGAGTAGGAAATCCCAACCTTCATTTTCCCTGCAAAGAATAACAATTGAACAGCTATCCGCAATAAAATTACTCTAGAATTGCTCAGGAGTCCACTTATAAAGCCATAGCCACACAATGAAGGAAAACTAAACAAGAGTAATGATACAAAATGGGTAGGAAAAACAGTTTCTTTTTGCCTAAATCATTCCATCCTCCAGGCCAGCACTGCTCAGCACAGAGGGAACACTCCAGCTCTCAAGTTTGTAAGAAAAAGAAAAGTGGGTGTACCTTTATCTTGTACACAAATAAAAGGCTGGAGAATACCCAGCTCTCCAGACTTTCAGGAAACTGCCCAAACAACAGCTTTAGTTTCACTCCACCTAGATCGCTAGGGAGACCAAAACAGCTGAAATGTCTGGTGAGGGCTGAGAACAAGAATATGGTCTATCAGTAATAGCCATGGGGCAGGATATACTGAGGTTCCCAGGGTCCTGCTCTGCACAGGACTCCAGCAGCCTTCTCCACTGAGGACCTCAGGAGTCCTCATGGCTACCACATACCTCCTGTAGTTTTCACTACTGAGGACTTCGCAGTGTTCACTGTGGTGGAACCTAGCAGCTTTTGCTGCTGAGGAAACCAAGAGCTACCACAGCCTTACCAGAAGCCCACAACCCTTTTGCCAACAAGAGTTCAAAGATTTTTGCCTTCACAGTCTTCAAGTGCCTGAGGCACCATATTTCTCTCTACCCCATCCTGGGATCTCTACCAGCTGCTGCTGCTACAGGCGCCCTGGTCCAGGAACTCAGCACAGTCACCAGGCATATGTCTGCAGATGGCCCTGGGGCCCCTTTGCAGGCTCTGAAACTGGTCCCCACTGAAGTGCCCCGACCTGTGGATTAACCCTGAATCAAGGCCTGTACACACTACCAGCTCTAGTCCCCACAGCTGCACATGCACAAGAAGCTGGCCCCAAATCCCATCTTTGGACCTACAACCATTCCTGCACTCATAGCTCTGGTACCTGCAGCTGAGCACACAGATACAGCCACCCAATCTCTGTCACCAGCCCTCACAACTGCATGCATGCTTGCATGTAACCCCTGCAGCTGTGTATATGTTTACTGCCAGCTGTCCCCACAAGTAAATACACACATGCAGACCTGACCCCTGTCACCAACCCACAGCTGGCACTGGAATCACTGATGTACATGCTGCCAGCCCTGACACCTATAGCTGCGTGTGGGCATGCTTCTGGCTTTTGCTGCCACACATGCACCCACAATTGGTTGTGGCCCCTGCCTATGGCTCTGGCCCTTGCCACTGCATATGTGCCAGCAATCACCTCCCCACAACCCAGCATATGGATACCACTGGCCTCAGCCCCCACTGCTAACCTGTCCTAGTCCCCTGCTATCAGACCCAGAGGCACTGATGAAGACCCCAACAGCCCTTGCAGCCATCATGAACCTCTGAAGCTCTTGCCACTAAGAAGCATGCAGTTGTCAATGTCACAGACACCAGCTGCCTGAGCTAACAAGGTAGTGAGCCACCACCCTGCCCACCACCTGGAGCCTATACACATCCCCACACATGGCACTCTACCCAGCAACCAGACCTGGTGCCACAGAACACTTCATGGTGCCCCACTCTCCCCAAGCAAAAGTCTTATCTTACTGAAGCCAATTCAAAAAGTCTGGAAGTGGAGACTGATTCTTCAAATGGACAGAGAACTACACAAGGCTACAAGAATCATGAAGAATCAGAGAAGTATGATACTACCAAAGGAACACAATAAACTTCTAGTAACTGACCCCCAAAGAATTGTAGATCAACTAATTGCCTGACCAAAAATTCAAAATAATTGTTCTAAACAAACACAGTGAGTTACAAAAACCATGAGAACAAATTTAATAAAATCATGAAAACAATACAAGAACAAAATGAGAAGCTCAAAAAAGAGATAGAAAATAAAAAAGAACCAAATAAGGATTTTGGAGCTAAATAATACAATGCCTAAACTAAAAAATGCAAGAGAGCTTAAATAGCAGACTAGATCAAGAGGAAGGAAAAATAAGCAAACTTGAAGACAGATTATTTGAAATCAAATCAGAGATGAAAAAAGAAAAAAAGAGAAAAAAATGAAGGAACCTTAGGCTAAATCTAAACCCTAAGGTAAAGCAGTCTTGAGCAAAAAGAACATAGCTGAAGGCGTCATACTGCCTGATCTCAAAATACACCACAAAACTTTAGTAATCAAAGCAGAATTCTTCCAGTGTAAAAACAGACATATAGACCAATGGAACAGAGTAACGTGTCCAGAAGTAAATCCACATGTTTATGGTCATTGATCTTGGATGAAGGTGCCAAGAACACACAATAGGACAAGGATATTCTCTTCAATAAATGCTGCTGAGAAAACTGGCTACTCAAATGCAAAGAAATAAAATTCATAACACATTCAAAAGTCAACTCCACATGGAATAAAAACTTAATCATAAGACCTGAAACTGTAAAATCTGTAGAAGAAAACACAGAGAAAAACCTTCTTGACATTGATCTTGTTAGTGGTTTTTTAGATATGACCCCCAAACAGAGGCAACAAAACCAAAAATAGACAAATGAGATTGCATCAATCTAAAACGATTCTGAAGAGCGAAGGGAGCAATCAACAGAGTGAAGAAAGAGACAAGCTATGGAATGGGAGAAAATACTTGCAAACTATGTATCTGATAAGGAGTTAATATTCAAAAAAAATAAGAAACACAACTCAATAGCAAGAAAACAAATAACCTGACTAACAAGTGAGCTAAGGACATGAACAGGTATTTCTCAAAAACGAACGAACAAAAAATACAAATGGTCAACAGATATATAAAAGAATGCTCAGCATCACTAATCATCAAGAAAATTTAAATAAAACCACAATAGGATATCACCTCACACCTGCTCGTATGTCTATTACAAAAAAGACAAAAGATAAGTATTGGCGATGATGTGGAGAAAAGGGAACCCTGTACACTATTGGTGGGAATATAAATTACTACAGCTGTCATGGAAAACAGAATGGAGATTTCTCAAAATACTAAAAATAGAAATACTGTATAATCCCGACCCCAAAAGCACGGGCAACCAAAGGAAAAATCAACAAATGGGACTATATCAAACTAAAAAGCTTCTGCACAGCAAAAGAAACAATTAACAGAGCTAAAAGACAACCAACAGAGTGGGAGAAAATATTTGCAAAATACAAATCCGACAAAGGACTAATATCCATAATATATAAGGAACTCAAACAACTTTACAAGAAAAAAACAAGCAACCCAATCAAAAAATGGGCAAAAGAGCTAAGCAGGCATTTCTCTAAAGAAGATATACAAAAGGCCAACAGTCATATGAAAAAATGCTCAACATCACTCAGCATCCAGGAAATGCAAATCAAAACCACACTGAGATACCATCTCACCCCAGTTAGGATGGCAAAAATCCAAAAGACACCGAAAGATAAATGCTGGCATGGCTGCAGAGAAAAAGGAACTCTCTTACATTGTTGGTGGGAATGCACAATGGTGCAACCCCTATGGAAAATGGTTTGGAGGTTCCTCAAACAATTGCAGATAGATCTACCATATGACCCAGCTATCCCACTGCTGGGAATATATCCAAAGAA
>NW_007736583.1:44047-46147 GCF_000696425.1 Galeopterus variegatus
CTTATTGGTGGGAGCTAAAAATAAATTAATTAATTCACTCACATACACACACACACACACACACACACACACACATTAAAAAAAAAAACCGGGGTGGGGGGAGAGGAAGATATAACAACTACAATTTTTTTGAAGTTCTTACAACAAGCAAATGGAAAGGACATGCTTGGGTGGGAGGGGGGAGAGGGAGGAGGGAGGGAGGTTTCAGTGATGGGCCATAATAATCAACTACATTGTATATTGACAAAATAAAAATTAAAAAAAAAAAAAGAAATACTGTATAATCCTGCAATCCCACTTCTGGGTATACATCCAGTAGAAATGAAATCAGTATGTGGAAAGGATATCCACACTCCCACATTCATGGCAGCATTATTTGCAAATAGCCAAGATGTCGAATCAATTTTAAATGTCCATCAACAAATGAATCTATAAAGAAAATGTGGTATGTACATATATATAGATACACAGACACAGACACATATACATACATACCCACAGCAGAATACTATTTGGCATTAAAAAAGAAGGAAATTCTATCATTTGCAACAACAGGGGTGAATGTGGAGGACATTATGCTGAGTAAAATAAGCCAGACACAGAAAGGCAAATATCACTGATCTCACTTATATGTGGAATCTAAAAAAGTTGAACTCATAGAAGAAGAAAGTACAATGATGGTCATCAGGGGATTGAGGGGTGGATGGGAAATGGAAAGATGTTGATCAAAGGATACAATGTATTAGTTAGATAAGATGAATAAGTTCTCTAGATCTAATGCACAATATGGTGATTATAGTCAATAATAATATATTGTATACTTGAATTGCTAAGAGAGCAGATTTTTTTTTCTTTTTTTGGATGATGGATATGGGGATCTGAACCTGTGACCTTGGTGTGATAGGGCTGTGTTCTAACCAACTGAACTAACTAGCCAGCCCTGCAGATCTTAAATGTATCACCACACACACAAAAAATAAGTATGTGAGGTTATAGATATATTAATTAGCTTGATTTAATCATTTCACAACATATGCATCTATCAAAATATCATGTTGTACACCATAAATATACACTTTTTATTTGTGAATTATAACTTAAGAAAGCTGAAAAAAAATTTACAGTGGACAAGAAACTACCTATTGGGTCATACATAAGTTCTAAATGTTTCCCAGTTGCAATGATCTCAAACTCAGTAGCTTTTCAGCTGGTCTCTTGAAATATCTTTTTTTTTTTTCCTTTTTTACTGACCGGTAACGGGATCATAACCCTCGGTGTCGCGCCCGTACCGGGACTGGCAACGGGACCGCAACCCTCGGTGGTGCCACGCTCAGCCAGTGAGCGAGAACCGGTCTCTACATGGGATCCGAACCCTTGGCGGGAGCGCCGCCGTGCTCCCAAGCAGCGCACTCCCCAGTGCGCCACTGGGCCGGCCCCTGGTCTCTTGAAATTTCCTGTTGCCTTACTACCCGCCAATCCATTCTCCTCAACCTACTAATGTGGTAATTGAAATAGAAATCTACTCATTTTCCATGAAACAAGCAAAGCACAGAGGGATAAACACCACATGTACTCACTCATAAGTGGGAGCCAAGACAGAAAGAAGGAAGGAAAGAACAGTAGTGTGTTGGAAATGCAGAGAGAGAGAGCATACCTAGGGATACAAAGAGGAGTGGTGGAAAGGGGGATGGGGAGGGAGGGAGGGGATAAGTGAGTGGGGTACTTGGGGTATAAACTCAATTTGTGGTAATGGGCATGCTGCCAGTATGGTCACATCTTGGTCACGAGTTGTGTCAGTCAGCATTGTAGTCCATGAATATTCATAAACAGTTAAAAAAAAAGAAATCTACTCATTTTCATACATATGTGCACACACACACACACACACACACACACACCCCTTATCTCATTGTTCTTAAAAAAGCCAAAATAAGGCCGAGCCCGTGGCGCACTCGGGAGAGCGTGGTGCTGGGAGCGCAGCAGCACTCCCGCCGCGGGTTCGGATCCTATATAGGGATGACCAGTGCACTCACAGCGCTCACTGGCTGAGCGCAGTGCGGCCGGTCTCAAAAAGGACAAAAAAAAAAAAAAAAAAAAAAA
>NW_007736583.1:47130-62605 GCF_000696425.1 Galeopterus variegatus
TCTCAAAAAGGAAAAAAAAAAAAAAAAAAAAAAAAAAGCCAAAATATTTAACCTGGGATACAAGATGACAAACTTGTGTATAATTTGGTTTCTATTTTCCTCCATCTAGTATAACATCCGTCCCCTTAATCTTTGTATAACCACGTGGATCTTTCATTTCTGCAAAACTGCCATGCTCTCTCCTCTCCTTGCCTTTTCAGAAACTGTTCCCTCTAAGAGGTGTCCTTTTCCCTTCACTAATTAACTCTCCCTCTCCTTCAAGTCTCAGTCATTTATGGCTTCCTTGGCTAAGCCTTCCTGGACCTCCCATTCTAGATCAGTCCCGTATTATGAATTATCACAATCATGGTGTGTCTTTCTGACATTACTTATTGCATGGACAATGCTAAATTTCTTTGTTATCATTTGATTAATGTCTTTCTCATTAACTAGACTATATGCTCCAAGAGGACAGGGAACATACCATATTTAGTCACCGTGATACCACTAGCACCTTGCAATGTACTTTCCCTGTGTCCATGAAATATACTTATTGGATTATTATTGACTATTATTTCCTATAGTGCAGGATAAGAATAGTTTATAATATCTGAAATTATATCACAAGAAAAAAAAAGTCTTATATATACATCCATTTCTTGTCATAGAATGATTTAACCTTTTTTCTTAGATATTGCTTTGTTTTTGTCTTTTTTTAAATCAAGTTTTCTCCTAAATTATGCCTCTCACTAAGGAAGGTCTACCTTTTCTTATTGCCTCCCTTTCTTCCTTCTTTCACATCACCTTCTATTCTTTTATCTTCAAAAGATTCCTGAATTTTGGTAAATCCCAAGAGCTTTTCCACCAAATTAAAGGAAACACTTATTTACATGAGTGGATGAAGGGTTTACCATCTCAAATTCCTGTTATAATTAGTTTCAGAAGAACAGATTCATGTTATGTCTATTTCTATTCCTTTCCTCATCTGTGACAGGGGAATGAGTCATTAGAATTTTAATGTCTACATTAAATGCCAGCAGTGGTCTGTTGTTATGCTTTAACTACTTAAATATTCTGAATTCTGAATAGCTAATCCATTCTACCATTTATTGTTAGAGACCAGGAATGGGCTGCTAATCAAACAACAGAGCATGGAAAAGGTCAAATGAGTGCAAAGTCATCTGTCTATCATTAAATGGTGACAGAATTAGGAGGCTCGCTTTTGAGACTAAGATTGAAATTGGAACACAGAATGTCACCACATGAATACTCTAGATTGACAATGAATGTGGTTGGAACAGGAATGGCAAAGAACTATTTTTAAACAATTTTGTTACATAGGAAAATTCTAAAAACACGGGTTCTTTAGCCACAGGAAACGATTCTAATAATAATAGTAATTAAAAAACAATGGGGTAGGGATAGGGTATTGTTATAAACTCATCTGAATGCAAATTTTTTTGACTAAACATTTAGAAAGAAGTCTTATTCTTGAAGCAATTGATAAATTTCACTTCTAATTTAGTATAGTATTTCAATTTAATCTTGTGCTTATATTTTTAAATTTAAAAATAATTATTTTGAGTCTGCAAGTTGTAAGCTGCAAGTTGTATTGGAGATGAATTTACCTTTATTTTATTTCTTGTTTGGCTACATTTTAAATCCTTCTACTCAGTTTTTTTATTTTTCCCCAGAAAGGCTGCCAAATAATACTGCTTTAGATTTCTAAATTATCATGTATTTAAATAGACTCAAATCATTCTGCAAAGGTGCTGTTTTCTTTGCTACGGATTGGCTCAAATTTACTTTTAATTTCTTTCTCACTATTTAAAAAAATTGGAAAAATAGGTTTATGCCATTGTCTCAGGACTGAAAGCTATGTACCAGGCACAACCAAGATTTTTTTTTTTTTTTTGTCCTTTTTGAGACCGGCAGCACCGTGCTCAGCCAGTGAGCGCTGTGAGCACACCGGTCATCCCTATATAGGATCCGAACCCGCGACGGGAGCACTGCTGCGCTCCCAGCGCCGCACTCTCCCGAGTGTGCCACGGGCTCGGCCCACAACCAAGATTTTTTAAAGAGACACTCACTCATCTTATTTGTAGATTATTCAGAATGATTGCTTTTCCCTCTGCTGTCTTCTGCTGATTTCCTATGCCTATTGCACTACTTTTTTAAAGCTTCATTGTAGAAATAAAGGAGAGATGAAACTGCAAGAATAAGGTTCAATCTAATGACTATAAGTTTGTGGTGTTATCTGTGTAGTTCAGTCTTCTATGCCCCCTTTCTCTTCCTAAGTGTGAATCTTTGGCAATGAAATTTATTTATTCCTTTACCAGATGCTGAGGACTCCACAAGGTCATCTAAAAGGTTCTTTGTTTGATACAGATAACAACCCTAAAGCACTTGACCATTTATCATGTTAGATTCTTTAGCCTAGCAATTAGTTTGTTAATTAGCAGGCTCAGAGGAAAGTTTTGTGGATCATTGGTGGTATACACATGTAATAGTTTGTAATAGCAATAGAAATCTTGGAAGTTCAGAATAGTTATGTACCAAAGTACAAAATAAATTATAGTAAATCTCATGACAAAAGTAAAGAGCTAAGTTAGCTGATGCAGAAGAAAATCAGAACACCATGCTTAAGGATATAATTTTATATCTCATGGAAGTTGAGAGGTATACAACAATCTTATGTGCAAGCTAATAGAAAAATAGAGGAGGCTTAGAAAATAAAAGTCACGATTAAAGCATGTGATTTATTGGTCTGCCAGAGGGGACTCTAAACAGTCCTGATTTCAGTGAAAGTATTTGAAAAATCTATTCAGAGATGTGCAATGTAGAGGGCAAGGGAAAAGTGGAATAAAATTGATAATATCCTTCCCTTTCACATGCTCAACACATGACTAAAAGGCTCAGTAAAAGTGCAGTTGGCAGTATTTTAAGTCCATGATATATAAGGAAGTTGTGCCATTGTCATGAGTCCCCATTAAATCTGACTAAAATTCAGAGTCAGATTAGGCAAGTTCAGTTTGTTCAATATTTATGCATGTTGATTATCTTTTTGTCATTGCATGGGGGAAACACAATCAAACTTGGAGAATGGCTGAGACATAGGATTTCATTTATAAAACCAATTTTCTTCTCATTATGCCCCTTCTACATTGTTTTAGTCTTGAACTAGAAGATGAAAGAGTCAAATAAAGAAATGCATTGTGGATATGTGGATTACAAAAAAAGGAGGATGATAAAACATAATCGGATGTGGATAATGTATGTGATATGGTGATAGTATGCGGCTCAAACATGACAAACATGACAAGAACTTTGATCATTGCAAATACCCAATTTAATGTGCTATTTTGCTTGTTGTGTCTGACACATGTATAAGATCATTATACAAGGCTTTCCAGGATTGGGAGAGGGAAGTCTAAGGAAGGTCATCTTTCTCAATTATAGCTCTTTAATAACATTAAATTTATTAGTTCACTAAGACTGATGTAAGAATAAGAAGTAATCACAAAAATATACTATTTATATTATCTTTGAAGTTTTAAAGGGCTCTTTGTGAGTGATCACTGAAGAAACAATCTGTCAAAAGAATTGAGCATGGACTGTGCTCATTGCACTGTTCCAGTTGTGTAAGTGGGCTACAAACAAGTATATTACCCTGTTAAGAATTAAGCAACAGATCAACTTGCTTGAGAGAAAAAATCCAAAGCAATAGAAATGAACAATACAATATGGTGAGGTCCATCCTTTCAATGCCTAGAATATATTTAACCATCATTAAATGTTGAATAGAATTATTACATTCATTCATTCATTGGAAAGGTGGAGACAGCCACTGGAGTGTATCCATTAGTACATGCCTCCTTTCCTCAGCCTCCCTTGACACCCCCATGCCATTCTAAATACTGGAATGTGGGAAATAAGAATGGGAGGAGGGAGAGTGTTGCTTTGCCTCCCATGGATTTGTCACCCCTCTTCCCCTGGGTGATGGAGCCGCAAAAGGATGACTCAAAGCCCATCTCTTTCAAGCAGTGAGAGACCCTGAAGGGGTTAATTTCCTGGGACTCTCAAGAGGGAGGCATTCCTTCTTTTTGGGAAATTAACCACGAATGGGGGTTCTCACCCCGCATTTATTCTCCAGACCAGGAAGTTACAGGAAAAGAACATAGGTGGGGTTATGGCCAATTATAGTTTAACAATAGAGGCTGGTAACATTCAGTGAAACAAGCAAAGTGACATTCCATAATGCAATTTGTGAAAGGTTTAGTCAACTCACCAACAAAAGCTTGATCATAGCAAACATTCTCTTTCCCTACACAGCTTCCCTAGTTTTTTACATATCAATCAAGTAACTGGTCTGTCCTCGAGCTAGCAACCTTGCTGTGTTACAATTCTTTATCTTACAACAGAGACTTTAGCCTGGGGTAAGGTTCCTGTCTTTTGCAAGGTTAACATTTCTATATGTACTTTTAAAAAATTAGGCTAAACCTGAAACTGCAGGGCTGTGGAGGCCCTGTGAAATACATTTGCTTTATAAATATTGGTATATTCCACAGGAGAGATTCTGTAGGGATTGGCAAGCATAACCTTTTGATAACTTCTCTTTAACTCAATTGTGCTTGTGGTATATTATTGTAGAATAATGTAGAATACAGAGAACCAAAAAAAGTATAGAAAGCATTACTGGCAAGGAACTAGAGTGAGAATATGAGATGAAAAACAGCACCTTGGCTAATAAAGCAGCTTGTCCATGTACTGGCTGCATTATATTAATATAGACAATTGCCTGTTTTATTTTGTATTTGCTGTGTAACTTGAGGGGAAGTCAACAGTAATTATCACTATTTAGTCTAGAAGAGGTATATCGATAGAACTTCCACACCCTGATATGCCAGAAAAGTCAGACTTATCATGAAATGAGTAAAACTCTAATTTCCTTGCACAGGCACCTTATAAGACTCTCAAAGGGAGTGTAGCATAATGCTCACAAGGTCATGTGTATTTTGTAAAATTCACCAAACTATTTTAACCATCTTTGATTAAGTTAACTGTCTTTCCTCCCTAATTTCCCTTCTATTATACTTCCCTAAATAACAGGGGGCAATGGAGTGTTTAGGGCATTTTGGGGTTAAGGGTATATTTAGTTTTACTTTAGTAGGATATATTTATATGGGTCACATACTTTCTAGGTATAGTTTGGCTACTGCTGGTTATTCAAGTGTGGAAATGACTTCAAGTAATTCTTGTACTGACCACTCTGCTGACTTAACTGGCACTGGAGCACCTAGGTGCAGGGTCAGAGTTTGAATCTCATATGAACATGTCCTATATCCTATGACCCTCTGTACCAGAATCATGTTGTTTTTGTAACAGAAGCACAGTTTAAAATGTACAAAGCCAGAAACAAGTCTGTAGAAATATTCCCCAGTCTTCTGGCTTCTAATCAGAAGTTTTAGCTATTACCAACACTAGTCAAATGGAAGTTCTCATCTGTCTAGAATCTTCTCAATAATATACATTTACTTATATAAATGAATAAACCCAATATTGTTTTTTAAAATTTATTTTATTTTTTTTATTTTAATTTATTAAATATTTAATTGTTTTTAATTGAAACAATTGTTTATACAAATATAGGGGGTACAGAGTTGAATATCAGTATTTGTGTACAATAGGTGACTATTAAATCAGTATTGATAGCATGTTCATCATTACAAATCATAATTATTTTTTGTGACCATTACCCAATTTCTCCCTAATCTTCTTCCCCCTCCCCCTTTCCCACCTCTAGTAACCATAGACCTGTTCTCTCCTTCTGAAAGTTCAACCTGTTATTGATCCTGATTTTGTTGATGTGGTGTATCACATTTATTGACTTGTGTATGTTTAACCATCCTCAAATGAATCACACTTGATCATACTGTATAATTTTTTTGATGTACTGCTGTATTCTGTTTGCTAGTATTTTATTGAGGATTTTTGTTTAGTATCTCAACAGAAATACTAGCCTGTAGTTTTCTTTATTTGTTATTGTATCTTTGTCTGGTTTTGATATAAGGGTGATGCTGGGCCTCATAGAATGAGTTTGGGAAAATGGCCTCTGTTTCTATTTTTTGGAAAAGTTTGAAGAGAATTGATATTAATTCCTCCTTATAGGTTTGGTAGAATTCAGCAGTAAAGCCTTAAGGTCGTAGGCTTTTCTTTGCTGGGAGACTGCTGAATATTGTTTCAGTGTTCTTACTTGCTATTGGGCTGTTCAGGTTTTATATGTCTTCTTGGTTCATTCTTGGTAGCTGTGGTCAGATATTTGTTTATTTCCTCCAGGTTTTCAAATTTGTTGGTGTAAAATTGTTTATAATAGTTTCTAGTCAGTCTGCATTTCTGTGGTATTGGTTGTAATATCTCCTTTTTCATTCCTGATTTTTGTTATTTGGGTCTTCTCCTTTCTTTTTTTAGTTAGCCTAGCTAATCATTTGCCTATTTTGTATATCTTCTCAAAAAAACAACTTTTTGTTTCATTGATCTTTTGTTTCATTTTTTGGTCTCCATTTAGTTTTGTTCTGATCTTAACTATTTCTTTTCATTTACTAATTTTGGGATTGGATTATTTTTGTGTTTTTAGTTCTTTGAGGTGTGCATTAGGTTGTTTATTTGAAATCTTTCTATTCTTTTGATGTGTTTATTGCAATAACCTTCCCTCTTACTTCTGTTTTTGCAGTATCCCACAGGCTTTAGTATGATGTGTATTTATTTTCATACATCTCAATAATTTTTTTGATTTCCTGCTTAATTTCTTCTTGGCTCTATAGGTCATTTAGCAGCATGTTGTTTAATTTCATGTATTTGTATAGTTTGCAGAGTTTTGCTTCTTATTGATTTCTAGTTTTAATACATTGTGGTCTAAAAAGACACTTGAAATGATTTCAGTTTTTAAAAATTTGTTTAGACTTGATTTGTGACTAATCTCTGTAGTGCTAAAAATAGGTGTTACATCTGGATGTGAACTTACATGCTTTGTTCATATCAGCATATAAGATTATGTTGTCTTAGTCTCCTTTTCATTGCTATAGCTGCTATATTCATTAAGAAAATACAGTTATTTTTTATAGTTCTAGAGGCTGGGAAGTCCAAGGTCAAGGGGTGGCATCTGGTAAAGGTCTTTCTGGTGGGGACTCTGCAAAGAACTGAGATGGTGCAGGACATCACGTGGCAAGAGGGCAAGAACATACCAAATAGGCTTTTACAACAGATCCACTCTAGTGATAACTAACCCACTCCTGTAATAACCCATGAACCCACGAACAGATTAGTCCATTCATGAAGGCAGAGCCCTTATGACCCAATTGTCTCTTAAAGGCCCCACCTCTTACTACTGTTGCATTGGGGAGTTAAGTTCCAACATGAGTTTTGAAGGGGACAAATATTCATACCATATCAAATGGTGTATCTTTTTTGAAGGAATAGGTCAGTTTCTATCAAGATGTCTTAGAAAATTACCACCAACATTGCAAAGCATCCAAAATAAAAAAGTGGCCCAGTGACAAATCTACTTTTGTTCATTATACCTGTATATGAAATATAAGAATAACTTGATTACACATTCGTGTAGGTCAATATAACCTAGAAGAAATTTTTAAATTTAATTTAAATTGTACTTGCCTGTCTTCATTTCTTTAATTCTGTGTTGCTGCAGAATATATAAGAAAGTGTTCACAACTGTGTCAGGCAGTTTGTTAATACAAATACATTTTCCTCTTTTTTTTTTTTTTCACAAAATCAAACTTTGGAAATATGTAATTTTATTAATTTATTTTTTTCTTAAATAGAGTTACCAAATTATATGAGTTTCAGGCCCCTGATAAAACTTTTATCCAGCCCTGATAAATATTCAGCAATAATAATCTTAAAATATCCACTTGGTTAAATAAATATGAAATCCTATTCCTTTAATCAGAAATAAATTAAAACTGTGTTTTTGGCATTGTTTTCTATTCCACTCCTGATAATATACCTATAAGTATTAACTGCTTTTTGAATAACAAAAGAGACACTGAAAGTAAAGGAAAAGTTAATTACCTGGGTAATTAAATGAATTTTTTAAAAATCCATAAAAAATGGCAGTGTCATGAGTATCATAGAGTAATAAGCATCTATATATAACTTGTCACATACTGTATGAAACACTTTAGTGTAAAAAAAGTTGATATCTATAAAGATATAATTATTATAACTCTTTTACACATCATGTTATTTGAAAAAATTGACTTTCATATTTTTTTTTATGAGTATTCATTGATACTAAAAGGTCACTGCCTTTAAAATAGCTCAGGAGATTTGTTGATAAAATTTCTCCCATAGTCATAACAGTTTTCCAATAGAATATTTTAGAAATGAAAAGTCTGGTAGAATTGGTTAATAATCATTTCTTCCTAGATACAGCATGGTAGATCTTTGCATATTTTAATATATCACTAAATAAGTCAGATTCTAAAATGAGAGTAATATAATGTCAGGTATTCATCTTAATCATTTGCATTTACAAATACTGAAATTCCTGATTTATATAATTGTCTTAGTCTGTTTTGTGCTGCTATAACAGAATACCAATATACTAGGTAATTTACAAACAATAGAAGTTTCTTTGATTCGTGGTTCTGGAGGCTGGGAAGTCCAAGACCAAGAGCCTCATTTGTTGCATCATAACATTGCAAGGGCATCACATGGTGAGGGACTGTGCATGCATGGGAGAGGAATGGAGCTGAATTCAACCTTTTATCAGGAACCCACTCCCTAGATAACTAACACAGTCCCATGAAATGACTTAATTACCTCCTAAAGTCACAATCACTCAACACTGTTGCATTGGGTATTAAGTTCCTAACACACAAACTTTGGAGGGCACATTAGAACCATAGCAATGATATTTAGAACAATGAATCTACATCTATACGTGTGTTTCCCTCACCTGGCAATGTCTTCCTCTGATAGTTCTATTCTTCAAATTCCATTTCTTCAAAGAAAACTTCCTGAGTGACCCTCTTAAATACTCTCTTCTCTGAAATCTTCCATTGCTTATTTCTTTCCAAATATTCTTCATAAATTATTTTATGCTGGTACATAAATTCCTCATTTTTCATGTCTTATCTCCCCAATTAGGATTTAATCTCCATCAGGACAGGATCTGTGACTTTTTACTTCTTCATTCTGCTCACAGTAATACACAAGTAATTAAGATTTAATGTAATCAAGTTTAATTTAATTTGATGTAGATTCAAATGGAATTTTTTCCAATTAGTTGTGTGAGATTTTCACTATTAAAAATATGCAATTATACTAATGTCAGCCATTTTTACTTATCCAAAGAATGAGCTGAGGTTTGTTATATTTTGCAGTATTGAGATATATTTCATATGCTCTTCATCTAATCACTTTTCTATTCATCTTCTTCAAATTCTGGACATAAAATATCGCATACAATTGTCTCAGCAGATTTACTGCAAATCCTTGTTCTACAATATACCACGTATTTATATATTCATTTGAAAAATATCAACAGATATGGGAGAAAGGGCTTATTGATAAATTTTTAAGTATGTTATCGCAGAAAGAGATGTTAATGTATCCGGCCAGGTTTCAGTTAGGAGACACAATATATTTATCCAAACACAACTTCATTTTTCATCAATCAATATTAGATTTTCACTGTATATTATATGTAAGTATTATATTTGGAACTCGTAGAGTCTAATAAATAATAATAATATACACACCTGTATTGTACTTTGCAATTATCAAGGCACTTTTTGTTTCCCCCTCATTATCTCTTCTTCTATCTTCTGTTTCTCTCTGCTCAGTCTCTCTTTCTGAAGATACAATAATCACATAGCAGGGCAGATATTATTATCTCCATGTTAAAGATTGGAAGCTGAATTTCAAATGAATTAAATGATTTTTTATGATCTTATGGCTAATAATTATGAATAATTGATAGAGTTAGGATTAGAATGCCAGGTTTTTAACTACTAACTGTATGACTTTGGACAAATCCCTTAGAAATAATAACATCAGCTTTCCTGGTTTGTTGCATGGTATCTTAGTAAATTTGGGCTGCAATAACCAAGTGCCAGAGACTGGCGGCTTATAAACAATAGAAATTTATTTCACAGAAATCTGAAGTCTGGAAGTTTGAGATCTCCTTGTTAAGGTTCTCTGCCTGCAATTCAGTCTCTTTCATTTTCTCTCTTTGCACTTATCTTCATTTTCTCCAAAGTAAAATTTGAGAAGAAATCACTGATAACTTCTGGTTAGGGGGCATCTGGCTACTAGTGTCCTGCCCTTTTGACTCACAATTTGACTACTCTCTTTGCAGCCTGTCTGATAGAACGGTGGAATGGCCTTTTGAAGTCACAGTTACAGCACCAGTATGGTGCCAATACCTTGCAGGACTGGGACAAAGTTCTCCAGCAGGCTGTATATGCTCTAAATCAGCACCTGATATATGGTACTGTCTCTCCCATGGCCAGGATTCACGGGTCCAGGAATCAAGGGGTGGAAACGGAAGTGGCACCTCCTCTCTCTCTCTCTCTCTCTCTCTCTCTCTCTCTTGCTTCCTCTCTCCATGTGATCTGTTTGTACCCACCAGCTGCCTGCTGTTTTTCCACCATGAGTAGAGACAGCCTGAAGCCCATGGCAGATGCAACTGTCCCAGAATCATAAGCCAAATAAACTTCTTTCCTTTATAAATTACCCAGTCTCAGGTATTTCTGTTATAGCAACACAAAACAGACTAAAAATTGGTACCAAGGAGTGGGATGTTGCTATACAGATACCTGAAAATGTGGATGAAGCTTTGGAACTGGGTAATGGGCAAAGGTTGGAGGACTTTGGAGGACTTAGAAGAAGAGAAAAAGACAAAGGTAAGTTTGGAATGTCTTAGAGACTTATGTGGTGGTGAGCAGAATGCTGATAGAAATGTGGACAGTAAGGGCCATGTGGATGATGAGGTCTCAGATAGAAATGAGGAACTTATTGGGAACTGGACAAAAGATCACCCTTGCTACACTATAGGAAGGAACCTGGCTGCATTGTGTCCTTGCCCTAGGACTTTGTGAAAGTTGGAACTTAGGAGATGTGAACCAGAGTATCTTGTGGAAGAAATTTCTAAGCAGCAAAGCATTAAGGACACTGCATGGCTACTTCTAACAGCCTACTCTGAGTTATGGCAGCAAAGGCATGATGTAAAGCCAGAATTTAAAATGGAAGCAGAGTGTAAAGATTTGGAATATTTGCAGCCTGGCCATGTGGTAGAGAAGCAGAGAGCAGGAGAAAAATGCAAAGGTGAAACAGATAAACTGTTTGCTATCTCGGTGGTGAGGCAGCCAGATGCTAAGAACCAGGACAATGGGGAACATGCCCTAAAGGCATTTCAGAAGTCTGGAATGGTGCCCCACCCATCAAAGGCCCTGAGGCCTAGAAGGACTGAGTTGTCCCAGAGGACAGACCTGGGGTACAGCTGCCCTGGGGAACCTGCTCCCTGCATCCCAGCTGCTCTGGCTAGAGCGGCCCCAAGTGTGGTTTGTACAGCAGCCCTGGAGAATAGAAGCCCGAAACTTCGGTGGCATCCACGTTTTGTTAAGTCTGCAGGCTGGCAGGGTGTGAGAGCAGTAGAAGCGTGGCAGCCTCCGCCCAGATTTCAGAGGATGTACAGAAAATCCTGGGGGCCCAGGCAGAGACCTGCAGCAGGGGCAGAGCCACCACAGAGGTCATCTACTAGAGCAATGCTGAGCAGGAATGTGGGCTCAGGTCCCCCACAGGGATCCCCCACCAGGGAAATGTCAGTAGAGCCAAGGCAGAGGGGCTGCCACCAGGACACCAGAACTTCGGGGCCACTGGTAATGTGCAATGCAGGTCTGGAAAAGCCACAGGCACCAGCATGGCCTACTGGGCTGTGCCTGGCAGAGCTGTGGGAACAAGGCTGCCTGATGCTTTGGGGGCCCAGATGCCCAATTGTGCCCAGGATGCAGGACTTAGAGTCAAAGAACATTATTTTGGATCTTTAAGACATAATGTCTGCCCTGCTGGGTTTCGGACTTGTCTGGGACCTGTTTTTCCTTTCTTCTGGCCTATTCCTCCCTTTTGGAATGGGAATGTGTACCCAATGTCTGTTCCACCATTGTATCTTGGCAGTAGATAAATTTGGTTTTGTTTTTCAGGTTCACAGCTGGAAGGACTTTTGCTTTTGGTCTCAGATGAGACTTTGGACTTTGGACTTTTAAGTTGGTGCTGGAACAAGCTAAGACTTTTGGGACTGTTGGGATAGAATGATTGTATTTTGTATGTGAGAGGAACATGAGCTTTGGGGGGCCAGGTGCTGAATGATGGAGTTTGGATGTGTTGTCCCCTCCAAAACTCATGTGGAAATTTGATCTCCAATGTGGCAGTGTTGGAAACTGATTGAGTCATGGGGGCAGATCCCTCATGAATGGATTAATGCTCTCCCTGGGGTACGGGTGATTAATGAGTGAGTTCTCGCTTTATTAGTTCCCATGAGGGCTCGTTGCTTAAAAAGACCCTGGCACCTTCTCTCTCTCTCTTGCTTCCTCTCACCATGTGATCTGCTTGTACCCACCAGCTGCCTGCCACTTTACGCCATGAGTAGAAGCAGCCTGAAGCCCATGCCAGATGCAACTGTCCCAGAATCGTAAGCCAAATAAACCTCTTCTTTATAAATTACCCAGTCTCAGGTATTCCTGTTATAACAACACAAAACGGGCTAATACAGACATTAAAAATATATACTGTATATTTAAAACTGTTTAAAGTTTGTGTGAGTAGTTTGTTGAGCTTTCTAAATTCAACTGCCTAAACATGTGAAGCAGCATTATTTTTCTCTAATCACTGCCTTCCATTATGCTATGACAAATCTCCATTTCTGGTTCCTTAAGCAATATCTGAGAAAGATTACCTATTCCCAGTCACTACCATTAAAACCAGTCCAGTTTGAAAAGTGGACCTCTACTCAGAGCAGACTAGACTCATGACTTTTTTTTTTTCCTTTTTGTCTTTTTTTGTGTCCGGCAATGGATCGCAACCCTCAGTGTCGCGCCCGTTACGGACCGGGACCGGCAACGGGATCGCAACCCTCAGTGTTGCTCCCACACCTCGTTCAGCCAGTGAGCGGGAACCGGTCTGTATGTGGGATCCAAACCCTCGGCAGGAGCGCCACCGTGCTCCCAAGCGGCGCGCCACCGGGCCGGCCCTAGACTCATGACTTTAAGGATCAGAAGGTAGCACTGCAAGGTATAGTCTCACTCTCTGAAATACATCCTTCACCTCTCTCTTCCAGATCTAAGATTTTCTTTGTCAGGAACTGGGGGTAAAGCTAGGAGATGAGGTAATTATTTAAGTGGGAGGTGGTGACATCCCACTTATTGGCTGTAGAGCTTTTCAGTGCAGATGGTGGTGTGTTGAATAGTGGCTCAAAAAATGTATGTCTAAGTCTTAACCCCCAGTATCTGTGAATGTGACCCTATTTTGAAATAGGGTCTTTGCAGATATAATTAAGGATATCATGATGAGATCATCCTGCAGTTAGGATGGGCTTTAAATCCAATGATTTAAAACATTTAAAATGTTCTTATAAAAGATAAAAAGGAGAAGATACAGAGACATATAGAAAGGAAGGCCATGTGGAGATGAAGACACTGGAGTTCTGCATCTGTGATCCAAGGATTATCAAGAATTACTGGCAGCTGCCAGAAGTTAGGAAAGAGACATGGAATGAATTCTTTCTCAGAACCTTCAGGAGGAACCCACACTTCTGATACTTTGCTTTTGGACTTCTGGACTCCAGTGCTGTGAGATAATACATTTCTGTTGGTTTATACCATTTAATTTGAGGTAGTTTGTTATGGCAGCCCTAGAAAACTAATACAAACTCATACTTGATGCCTCTGTGTGGCTGACATCCAAATGTTTGCTCTGTTGGGTTGTGTGTGTGAGTTGTCAAGAGAATCTTAGGGGGTCTCCCTGCTGTACTTTCCTGATATGAAAGGTCAGCTTTAAGCTTAGCTTCCCCTCTCTCCTCTTAATTCCTGTAGCGGGCGATATACACAAAGGCTGCTGCATCCTCTTGCCTTGAGGTCAGTCCTCATATATGGAGTACTGATAAGAACACTGAGGCTTTCTGTGGAATCCTCCTGATCTCCGAGAAACCCAGACATTCATAATGTGCCAGGTGTGGAAAATAGGCTGCCCTATTCCTTTCACTTCTTATCTGTCTCTAATTTTCTTGCCCTGCCCTGGGTGGTCTACTACTTAAGAGACAACTAACTAGGGGAATGATTTGTGGGCTGCTTTTCCTGCAGGAGATCCATTTCTAAGAGTGTCATATGGTTTCAGATTGTTTGAGAAGTGGCAACCCCTTCCCTGTGGGGAGGGGAGTTAATTTTTTCTCCAAGAGCTTACAGTTTCTACAAGAGCAACAACCTAATGCCTTTCTTCTCTTACTCTAGATTGACTCACCCTCTTAGATTGGGAAGGAAGGTGGAATAGTGGCTGATGGTAGAGTTATAAGGCTAGTTCTCTACCATCATAATAAGGTCAGGCATAGGGGTGGGGATAGGCGATATTTGCCCCCAACCGTTGACCAGCTTTCTTTAAAATGTTGGGAAGTTAGTGCCTTTTTATTTTATTTATTTATTTATTTTTTTAAAAGATGACCGGTAAGGGGATCTCAACCCTTGGCTTGGTGTTGTCAGCACCATGCTCAGCTAGTGAGCAAACCGGCCATCCCTATATAGGATCCGAACCCATGGCCTTGGTGTTATCAGCACCACACTCTACCGAGTGAGCCACGGGCCGGCCCTTCAACTCCTGATCTTAAAGTGCCTTTTTAACCTCACTTTGGCAACTTTGGGCTCCGGTTTGTTTTTTTTTTTTTTTTTTTTTTTTTTTTTTTTTTTTTTTTATTTTTCTTTTTTTTTTTTTTTTTTTTTTTTTTTTTTTTTTTTTTTTTTTTTTTTTTTTNACTGAGGGTTGCGATCCGTTGCCGGACACGGAAAAAGACAAAAAAAATAAAAAAAAAAAAAAATAAAATAAAATGCAAGGACCTTGGTTCAGCCTAAGAAGCGTCTAGAGGCGGGGCTTGGGAGAAAGAGGCGGGGCTGAGGGGGCCCTGGAGGAAGGTGTGGAGTTCTAGAGAGTATGGGCTTGGAGACCGGGGAGAATCGGAGAAACTTCGTGGGGGCGGGACTAAGGACGGATTTTCGGGTGAGGGGAGGAGCTTATAATAATTAAGCTCTGAAGTGGGCGTGATTCAGAGCCAGGGGGCGGGGCTTAAGTATGAGACCTGAGGTAGAGGTATGGCTTAACCGGATGTCTGGAGCTTGTAGAAGGTGCCCCAAGAAGAGGCGGGCGAACAGAGCGCAAGCACTCCTGACTCAGTTCGCCCACCGGAAGCGGTCCAGGCGTTCCCCGCCCTCGT
>NW_007736584.1:0-2223 GCF_000696425.1 Galeopterus variegatus
GCTCCTCATCCTGGCAGGGCTGGCACGAGGCATGTGCCTGAGATGTGTTTCTGCGGGAAACAGGAAAAGTCTGATTACACGTGTTTGGGGTTTAAAGCTGAGGCCCACAGACGTTCGATTTGTACCCAAGGACGCACAGCCCCTAAGCACCAGCGCTTCCATTTGGTTTCCCATGTGGCATCTGGCTCAAAATGAACCGAACGCACGGCAAGTGAGACTCCAGAGTCAATGTGCTTGGTGCCAGCTGGAATAAAGGCCGTTTTCTCTCTGTCGCGCTTCTGACAGAGCTCAGGCCTATGGTGAGGAGTCCCGGAATGGCAGCCCTGAGGTGCCCGGCTCCCCTCTCTGGTGTCCCGACTCAGCAAGGCCCCTCTGGGGCAGCCTGTGGCCAGGCCCCGTGGTCCGTACCTGTGGGTGGTGGCTCCTGGTTTCTCCCACTTGGGCCTAGAAGTGGAAGGTGGGGAGTGGCAGCCCCTCGCCCCAGTCTGCTGGATACCCCTCCAGAGGCCTCGGCTTCCCGGTGGGCCCCTGCCAGGCCACTGCCCCCATGCTGGCCCAGGGCCCAGCTGATGGCCCTCCCTGGCAGGCTGGCTCCAAGCTGGGGCTTGGGGGCAAAGGCTGGGAGAAGAGGACAGGGTGCCCATCAGACAGCTTCGTCCCAGTCCTGCTCCCTGTGTCTGTGAGGCCTGGGAGGTCCTCGGCCAGCCAAGCAGCCGAAACACACCTGACAGCAGGTAGCTCTTCCCTCCGGCCTCCCCGACAGGCCACGGCACCATTTCAGGGCCCTGCAGTGGGGCCCCGTGAGGAGCCCAGTGCACACTGCAGCTCAGCTGCCACGTCTTGGGGTAAATGTTCTTACGGAGGCTGCAAGCAGTCAGCTCACTCAGCCTGGCTCTTTCTGGTGAGGAGAAGCTGTTTTAGAGAGGACACAGGACCCTGCTCTCGGGCCCAAGTCCTGCCACACATCAGAGAGCCCTACGCCTCAGGCATGTCGTGTGGCCTCCTGCCCTCGGTGTCTTCTGCTGCTGGAATAATATTTGCCTTAGAAGTTGTTGGGAGGGTGACACACATTGAGGGTGAACTGAACTCTAGGCTTTATCCATTTGTTCCATGAACGTTCCCTGCCCACAGTCTGGAGGGGACAAAAGCTAATGGTGACACGATCCCACAGAGGGTATCTTAGAAGTGCAGAGAAGAGCAGGGAGGCAGAGGGACCTAGAAAAGGTGCTGCAGAGGGTGCCCAGGCACACGGTGTGCTGGGACCAGCAGGACTGTCAGGGCCTGGGGGTTGTGGATGGGGCAGGGAGGGGGTGGGGGCCGGGAGAACCCAGGGGCAGGGGNGCAGGGCCAGGAGCAGGTCAGGCTGGGTGGTCCTCAGAGCCCTCCAGGCTCATGGCCCTGCTTGTGCCCTTCCCTGACCAGGTGCACCTGATGAAGCCAGATGCAGTCCCCAAGGCGTGCTGCGCACCCACGAAGCTTAGTGCCACCTCTGTGCTATACTACGACAGCAGCAACAACGTCATCCTGCGCAAGCACCGCAACATGGTAGTCAAGGCCTGTGGCTGCCACTGAGGCCTGGCCACTCGGCCCTGCTGCAGCAGCCCTCCCCACCTGGATCAGGCCCCCCAGGTGACTTCTCTCTTCTCTCCAGAGGAGGAAATCCTGAAACCCAGTCAGGCCCCAGGCAGGGTTGGCACCACGTCCCTGCCCCTCCCTCCTCATGCCAGGGCTTGGTGCTCTGCAGGCCCCTCTGCTCCCCTTCCCCTGCGTGAAGTTTGTGAGACTGTCCTCCCTCCAGCCCTGCTGGTCTGAGTCATTAAGCAGCATTCTACCCCGGCTCCTTGCCCCAGAGGCATGTACCAATCGGCTCTTTGGGGTTGGTGCAAAAGTCCTGTCTGAAGACCTATCCATGACTGGCCCAGGCTGTGGGCAGATATGGGATGGCCTGAGAGACACCTGGAGCCACAATTGGCTACCTTAGGCTCTTCACTGTCTTTCACAGGGTTCAGGGATATGTAGAGTCTGGTCCACCCACTCTTGCCTGCCCCTCCCAAGTGCAAAACTGGTATTTCTGGAGAATAGTTAAAAAGCATGGGCCTGCCCTCAGGTGGTTGTCATGAATCTGAATTACCAACCCACTGACTATAGGTAGGTATGTGGGACCTACTCAAGAATCAGCTGATTGGACCACATGACTTAGGGTTGGAGCTAATGGCATCTGTC
>NW_007736584.1:2700-5388 GCF_000696425.1 Galeopterus variegatus
CCTACTCAAGAATCAGCTGATTGGACCACATGACTTAGGGTTGGAGCTAATGGCATCTGTCTTCCCCTGTCTTCCTGCCTTGCACCTGCCTCTGCTGTCTGGGGAGACATGCAGTTCAGGGACATTTTGCTTTGGAGAAACAGAAACATCTTGGGACCTCCAGCTGACCCATCTGCCTGCCACAACATTGGCCCATCAGGAGCTCAGCTCTGTGGCCAAGTTATCTTTTTGCTGAGCAAGCATGGTGGTGGCATGTGTGGCCTGGGATGACAATGCGCAGTTCAGAAGCCATCATTTCCCTTTCCCTTCTCCATGCCAGACATCAATAATCAACTGTGATATTTTTTCTTCCAAGTCTGGAAAGAATTTCCAAGTGGATACAGGACGCCAGGGCAGCCACTGCCAACAGATCAAGGTGAAAGCTGTTTGTCATATTCTGCCATGCTGGGGAGCAATCCATTTCCCCCAGAGAAATGTGTCTGCAACACTGGGCAGCCTGTGGCCAGGCCTAGGGAGAGGCCAGGGGCTTGTCAGCACCTGCTTGTGTCCAAGAGTTGTCAAAAACAGGCTGGTCACCCTGGGTGCCCAGGAGCCTGTCCTGCTTCTCTGGCCTGTGAGTCAAAGAAAAGGCCCCTGTCTCAGGGGCTGACAGGCAGTCATTAGGCTGAGTCGGGTGGGGAGGTTTGTCTCAGCCTCCACTGTTCCCGGAAACCACTGTTCTCCTTAGAGCAGCTGCTGGGAGCTGGAGTGTTTATTTGATTTCTGACTTGCTAAGCCTGTAATTTACCTGCTGGAACAGAGAGAGTCCAGCTGCCCAAACAGTGTCATTAAAAGCAGATCCTGGGTCCACCCCCATCCATAGGCACAGCCCAGTGAGGTGGAATCACTGTGTACCCAAGGATGTACTTCTCTGCAGTTCACGCTCTGCACTCCTGAGGAGGGGCTTCGGGGAGGGCAGCTCTGGCAGCAGGTTGGAGGCTGGGGCCACACCACGGGACAGCAAGCCCTCCATCTGGACCCAGGAGGAGCTCCGTGTGCAAGTGCAGAGGAAGAGACCCTCCCACATCTGCAAAGGGCAGGCTCAGGCTGTCTGGAAGGTGGTGAGTTTCCTGTCAGCGTAGGGATCTCAGCTCTAGCCTAGATGTAAGGAGACCTGACTTGTAGGTGGCTTCCTTATCTGAGCCTCAATTTTCCATCTGTAACATGAGAGAATTTGACTTTTTGATCTCCAAAGGGCTTTCAACCAGGGAATTTGTCTACCACCCCTTTCTCACACTAAGCCCAGAAGCAGCCTCATAATCCTGAATGTGGAGTTCAGGTGGTTGTCATGAATCAGAGTTGGCACATAATGTAGAAGTCTACTTGCAATTCTAGTACTTATCTAACAATTCTTTCTTCTCAACATCAAGGATTGTCTTTTAGGCTGTTGTAAATTTTAAATCAGCCAATTATTTTGACAACTAATTTTTTACTTCACCTGGTACCTTTAGTGCCCAGCCCATGATCTGGCATTGTTACGGATGCACTAGGAGTGTCTGTCAGATTACCCAAAGGCTTGTGGATAAGGGGCACACCTTACCTAGCACATCAGGAATGAATAGGAGTTGCAATCCTCTTGCTCATGCAGAACTGAAAATCAGTAAGGCAGTGACTACCTTCCTGCCATCAGACTTACAGCAACTTTTGTCATCCAGATAGTCACCAAATAAAATCAAATAGAAAAAGCCCTTGAGCAATGAAACAACAGTGAATGGACACAGAGCCCATGCCTTTTATTTCACAAGTTATCTGTTTGCTGAGCCAAGCATGGCAGCTGCAGGGGGTGGCTCAGGCTGGCAGCACAGATAGCACCATTTTTCTTTTCCTTGTTCAGGGCATGGCTTGTCTAGTTGCACCATAAATAAGGGTGGTCAGTTCAGATCCACTGACAGCAATGAGAAACCAGTGACAGCTGACAGGAAGGAAGGACACATACAAAAATAGGCTGAAGAGAAGTACCCAGCAGTCTTAGTATTTGACATGCAATACTAGCCTTGAGGCCAAGGCATCAGAGGATTAGTGTTCACTGTCTGCTAACTAAGGTAGGGAAGTACCCTGTTCTGGAAAAATTCCTAAGAAATAGCAAATTTTTGGAGCCAAATGGATTTGAATCCTGGTTCTGCTTATTCCTGTGTAGAGCAAGACTTGGTTCTTTCCTCCCAGAGCTATCATGAAGATTAGACATGTACGCAAACATCTGGGATGTCTGACATATAAATGCTTAACAGTTGGTACCTGTTCATATCATTACAAACAAATTTGCTCATTTTGAGTCACTTCTGTGCCTGTCCATTAAACCAAAATGTGTTCTGCAGGAGATGGTGTTTATTTCAGAGCTGTGCTTTTTCCTAAAAACTCTACATATAGCAAACCTTGAAGGACAGGACTTGTATTCTCAGCGCCTTTAAAGGCCTGGCACGTGTCTTGCTAGGACAGTAGTGGTCAGGGCTGTAGGACTTTGCTGTGTCCCAAGATACACCAGGACCCCAAGTCCTGCTGAGGGAGGTCCGTACCCACCAGGTGCTTGTACGCTATCTGAACAGGACAATTGCCCATCCAGGGTCCTATTACTTATGGAAAGGCCTTATGCAAGCACTTGACCCACTTTTTAAAAAAATTTTACAATTCTTCAAAAGTTTTTTTTTTTTT
>NW_007736584.1:6008-54836 GCF_000696425.1 Galeopterus variegatus
GCTGATAACACCAAGGCCACGGGTTTGGATCCCTACATAGGGATGGCCGGTTAGCTCACTGCGTGAGCATGGTGCTGACAACACCAAGTCAAGGGTTAAGATCTCCTTACCGGTCATCTTAAAAAAAAAAAGTTTTTGAGGAAAGTGGAAAATACAAAAATTAAATGCAATTCAAATCACTGTAGTCTTACGTCTCAGATAAACACACTATTAATATTTTGATGACTTTATTTTTAGGCTTTTTTCTTAAGATATATATACAAATACCTAAGTGTACAAATCACAGATTTTTACAAAACTGGTATCATACTGTACTATGTAAATGGCATTGTGATGTGCTTTTCCCACTTGATTATATAGTAAAAATGTCCCTGTTAATATTTTTTGAAAACATGGCTCTTTAGTTTTCCGTCACATGAGCTCTGAGAGACTCCATTCTCACCAGCACAAAGGAGACCCACAATCCCTTCCTTGGAGGCTTGCTGTGCAGCTGCCATGACTGTGACAGATGGGTACATGGATGGGGACCAACTCACAAATTAGTGAGGGAATGAATCAGCAAAAGGGAGCCCTGTGCGCAGTCCTGCGGCTGGAACAATGGAGCAATGGGAACGTGGAATGGGAGGCCCCCAGGACTAGAGCCAAGCAGTCCCAGGGAAAGAGGCTTGGCCCTTCAGGCTGCAGCAAAGGCCCCCACAGTGCCCCTGGGTCCACTTTCTAGACAGACCAGAGCCCTCCTGAGGCCACAGGGGCCAGTGCTGCATGATGAGTATCTGAAGCAGGCAGCTAGGCTGTTGGCGCACTGCTGCCAGGCTCTGTGGTCCATTTCCCCTCCTGCCTGGCACAGTAGGACCCTCTTCCTGTGTCTCCCCTTAAGGGTCCAGAGCAATCATGGGGAACAGACTGTGTCTCCTCTCATGGCATTGGGTCCCCCCTGCCACAGACTGAGGCTAGAGCCCAGAAAACTTCCCAGGACTTGGGCCGGCCCAGTGGCGCACTGGAGAGAGCACCGCTTGGGAGTGCAGCGGCGCTCCCGCCGAGGGTTCGGATCCCATGTGGAGACCGGTTCCCGCTCACTGGCTGAGCGCGGTGTGGGCGCGACACCGAGGGTTGTGATCCCGTTACCAGTCAGTAAAAAAGACAAAAGGAAAACAAAAAAAAAACAAAAAAAACCCAACTTCCCAGGACTCCATTACTACTGGGGAGAAATAGGCCAAGCTGCCAATGCCGGCTCTCCCACACCATCCTGAGTGACATTTGGCAGTCACATCACCTGAGCTTCAGTTTCCCTGTGCAGGGTTCCAGTGTGGATTCAATGAGGTAACATCTGTGGACACCCAGGAAGAACATGGGGAGAGGAATCAGCACCCAGTGGCTCTAAACCTGCTGAGTTTTCCAAACTGCCCACCAGCCTCGACCTCCTCAAGCTATAAGGGAGGAGCAGAAAGTGACAAGGTCATCATCACAAGAGCCTGCCCTCTCTTGGGAAGCTGGCTGTGCTAAGCTCTTTATACACAGCTTCTCTTGATTTTTGTACAAGCACCGAAGTCAGTGCTATTGTCCCCCAGCTTCACAAATGCCTGACCTAATGCTTGTGACTGACCTTTGATAGCCATAGTTCGCACTGAGCAGGGGGGCTCTTTTGGGAGCTCCAAAGGGGTCAGGGGTAACTACGTGGTGCATCCCAGCCATGAGGAGACAGAAACACAGCAAGTTGCAGGCAGAGGGAGCTCAGGAAGTCCAGTTGGTACATGGCAGCCAGAAGTAGGGCCAGAATGCCACCATCCCTCAGCAGGAGCCATCCTGGGGTCCCCAGGGCCAGGGGAGGCAGGCCTCTCCAGCCTCCTGGCTTTTCCAGATCTCAACTCGAGATGAACAAACCCTGCCCAGGGGATTCTGAATGGTTTGAGTAATCCAACCCACGGGGAGGTGTCTAACAGCTACAGGGCTCAGTCCCTGCTTAGAGCCTTCAGCACATGAGGGATTCTTTAAATCCACCTGGCTGACCAGCATCTGGTGGGGGCACTGGAAAGAAGCCAGCTCAACTCAAGCTCCAAAAAGTGGTTACAGACGGGAGGACCAGACTGTGAGCTCACAGGGGGTGGGGCCATTGGTTCTGTTCAGTGGTTGGCAAACTTTTTCTGTAAAGGCTCAGAGAATAAATATTTTAGACTTTAGACTGAGATGGTTAATTTTATATGTCAGCTTGGCTAGGCCATGGTACCGTTTTTGGTCAAACATCGGTCTAGATGTTGCTGTGAAGGTATTTTTTAGACAGATTAATATTTAAGTCAGTAGAGTAAAGCAGATTGCCCTCCAAAATGCGGGTGGGCCTCATCTAATCAGCTGAAAGACTTAAGAGAAAAGACTGAGGTCACCAGAGGAAGGAATTCTGTCTCCCTGCAGATTTCAGATTTGCCAGCATCCACTATCATGTGAGCCCACTCCTTAAAATAAATCTCTCTTTCCCCCCACATCCTATTGGTTCTGTTTCTCTGGAGAACTCTGACTAATACAAAGCCCAGGTAGTCTCTCTCACCGACTACTCAACTCGGCTGCTGCAGTGAGAGGGCAGCCACAGACAATATGTAAACAAATGGATGTGGCTGTGTTCCAACATTTTATTCACAAAAACAGGCAGTGGGCCAAATTAGACCCATATAGTTCACTGACCTCCGGTCTCCTGACAAATAAGCACAATACCAGGCACAGAGAAGGCACTTTGAGTTACAAAACATTACTTTAAAAAATATGTAGAAAGAAAGTGGACAAATAAACTCAGGAATCATTGAGACTGATCAGAACACTTGCTGGCTAAAGGACTAGCATGAGTCTGGGGGCAGAGGCAGAAGATAGCAACTTTTCCACTATTTTTCATTTCCATTGTCTTCAACACGGTCTGACAAGGATATCAGGTGTGATGATGGATCACCTGGCATCTAAGGGAATGGGCCCCAGGGAGGAAACAAAAGCTGTTGGGAAGACACTATGCCCTACCCACTTGCCAGCGTGCCTCAGGGGGACAGCTTAGCCACAGACACAATCTCTTACAACATCTAGGATCTAGCTGCAGGCAGGAGTATAAGAACTAGATTTATTTTAGCAAAGAAAATGTCCAGGAGCCACACTGCTGGGCCCAAGACAGGCCCTGGCAGCAAATGCCTGGACAAGTCTGTGGCCATGAATAGCCTGTGCAACTGCTCCTGGGCCCCCAGCCACACCTGGGAAAAGAGTCCAGGGGACATCCAGGCCGTGCCTGCAAGAGGAGCTGCTTCAAGCTGACCCTGAGGAAGGGATTGTGTTACTGATGATGCTTGCTTCAAACAACATACCCTTGGTGCAGGTTCTCCTGAGGCTGGCAACTCCCTCCCAGAGGCGCAGGGGCAAGAGCAGAGGGGGGAGCAGAGAAGGAGCCGCCTCACACTAACTCCCCACAGTCGGAGATGATCACCTTCTGCTTTGGCTTCCCATCCTTGCTGCCCTGGGCCTTCGCAGGCAGAACAGAAGAGGAGGAGGGGGAGAATATGAGCAGCTTAGGGATACCCACTGCCACCTGCCCACTGCCAACCTGGAAGCTGCCCGTCAGAAGAAAGGGCTGCTGAGTAGAAGTCCTGGCCCGTCTCTCCTGGGCCACACAGCATCCTCTAAAGCCTTCCCCCAGGGCTGTGTGCCAAGGGCCCAGGAAGGGAGGGGGCCCATACCCAGCCACCTACCTCAATCTGCCGCAAGATATCCAGGCCTTCAGTGACCTCCCCAAACACCACGTGCTTGCCATCCAGCCAATCCGTCTTGTCACATGTCAGGAAGAACTGGGAGCCATTGGTGTTTGGACCGGAGTTGGCCATGGAGAGGAGGCCTGGGGGAGAGAACGACCACATCAGCTCCCTCTACCCTGGCCCCCCGCCCTAAAGGATGTCTGTGCGGACTGTTGAGAGCCTTTCATCCAGGCAGGCTCAGACTCTGAGACGCATAGGCCATGTGGATGTGGCCACCTTGTCTTTTACTTAATTGACAGTGAAAAGGGATAAGCAGGATTCTTTCATTCATTCAGTTATTCAACAATTACTTATTAAGTGTCTGCTTCATTTTTTTTTTTTTTTAAAGATGACCGGTAAGGGGATCTCAACCCTTGGCTTGGTGTTGTCAACACCACGCTCAGCCAGTGACCCAATTGGCCATCCCTGTATAGGATCCAAACCCGTGGCCTTGGTGTTATCAGCACCGCACTCTCCCGAGTGAGCCAAGGGCCAGCCCATATGTCTGCTTCATAATCAGGCCCCTGTTAAGCCCTGCAAACACAGATGAACAAAACAGTCCTAGCCAAGGTGAAGCTTACAATCAGTGGAAAAGAGTCATTCAAAAGATAACTGGCCGGCCCGTGGCTCACTCGGTAGAGTGCGGTGCTGATAACACCAAGGCCCCGAGTTCGGATCCCATATAGGGATGGCCGGTTTGCTCACTGGCTGAGCGTGGTACTGACAAAAGATAACTGTGCTCTGACAGTTATAGCATAGTGAAGCCCAGTGACTTGAACATTTGTGTGGGAAATGGAAGCATGAGGCAGTCATGTAAGAAAAAGTATGTGTGTGTGTGGGAGGGTAGTGCTGGGGCAGGAGATGACTTGGAGACAGATGGATGTGACGTATGGGCGATGCAGGAGAGGAATCAAGGATGAGCCCTAAGTTTCTGACCAAGTAGCTAAGTGGATGATGATGTCATTTACTAAAATAGGGAAGAAGGGGAGGAAGTCTGGGGGAGAAGGCCAAGAACTGTTTTGGACATGTCAAGTTTGAGATGCCCGGGGGATATCTATCTGGTGAAGATGACAGGCAGACAGTTGGAGAGGAGTCTGGAAGTCAGAGAGTGATCAGCATGGAGACTTAACTCGGAGACATCAGAGACACTGCTGAAAGCCTTGGACTTGATGTGATTACCTAGGGCAGCAGTTCTCAGTGGGGTTGAGGTGTCCGTACGGGCCCTTTGGAAATTTGAATGTGTTTTTGATTGTCAAAAATATTGTTGGGTTAGGGCTGTCCAGTTAGCTCAGTTGGTTAGAGCACAGTGTTATAACACCAAGGTTAAGGGTTTGGATCCCCCCGAACTGGCCATCCACCAACATAAAAAGAAGAAATATTGTGGGATGTTACTGGCATTTAGTGGATGGGGGCTTGGAATGCCAGGTGTCCTGCAATGTCCTGCACTGTATTCTGCACAGTGAAGAATTGTCCCGTATCCTCTTGGCCTTGCAAATGTCCTGCCAGATATTGGTGTAGGTGAAAAATGTGTTTACAATTACCTGCACTTGTAAGTATAAGCTCAAAATTTTGGAGGGTTTTTTTTTTTAAAAAATAAAATCTTACAGGAATAGAATACTGTATTTAATTTGGAATCTGCCAACTTTATCTATCATTTCACAAAATCCGGTCACCAACAGCAATACTGCTCGTGGTATCCAAGCTGCCAGTCAACACACCCACCTGCATTCCTCATTGCTGATTCTGAGTACAGATGTGCACATCTGAATAATGTGCTTTGTCTTCTGGCATAGTTGTGCTTGAACACTTACATCTGGAAACATATTCTTTTTCTTTTTTTTAAATAGCTAAATAATCTTTAATATTTCTAATTGCAAATGTACAGAAATTGCACAGCCACACAGAGTCTTAGATCACCAACACCCTTCTCTGTACATTACTACACAGTTAAATGCCACAGCTGGAGGGAGAAGCTCCAGCCAAAACTCCAACATTTTTATTTTTTCCTTTTCACATACTTACAAAAGGGGGAGCTGGGATGTGGTACGGGGATAGGGGTGGCTTTATGGCTGAATGTGTAGAAAAGAGGGGCTGTTTCCCTGCACAGTCTGGCTCCTGGAAATAGATGGGGTGTGAGGGGGAGATGTACCTTGGGACAGGTGCTCTGGGGGAGTGAGTGCATGTGGAGCTCTGGCCTTGGTCGCCCACCCCTATTTCTGGGCAGTTGGGAAAAAAGTCTTTACTTATAGGAGGTTTAGCAGCAAAAATATATTCTTTTATTACAATTTACTTTCCTTTGATGTTCTTTTCTATTAGTTATAGAATAATATTGAATTTTAGAAGAATTACATGGGTGGTAGGGTATGTCAACTACGCATTTCATTTCAACATAGTAAAGAGGGGCACTACAAACTTCATTAGAAAAAGGGGGCAGTGGGGAACAGTTTTCTACAGTTAACCAAAAACTGAGCTCTTAGCCACTTCAAATTTTAGGGGTCAGGAAAAGGAGGAGACAGCAAAGACAGAAAAAGCAGCCAATTAGGTAAAAGGAAACTAGAAGAGGAAGGAGTCCTGCCAGCCAAGTGAAGAAAGATTCGAGGAGCACAGGGTTAACAGTATGAAATGCTGCCAGGTGGTGGAATAAGATGAGGGCTGAGAACTGGCTATTGGCAAGACGGAGGCTGTTGGCATCTTTGATGAGTGTCTTCAATGGCAAGCAGGGCTAGAAGTCTGGTTAGAAGGGCTGACAGAGAATGAAGGCAGCAAGAATATACCACTTTAGCTGGACGGGGAACAAGAGTCCAAGAGTGATTTTTTTTCTAAGATTGATACGGTATGCTTTTATGCTGATGGACTGATCTAGCAGAACAGCGGGAATGGATTATGCAAGGCAGAAGGGGACGCCTGCAGAAGCCAAGTTCCTAGGCAGGGGAGAGGAATGGGATTCAGTCCATAAGTGGAGGGGCTGTCCTTAGGCAAGACAGCTCAGCCTCCGTAACTGGAGGGAAGTCAGAGGGTCGACGTGTGGAGAGATGCAGCAGGTGAGGGTGACACAGAGGCTTTGGGAGTGAATACAGGCATGGAGTTGGCATCTCTGATGGGCTGAGAATCAAACAGGGAAATCGAGTCAGGTTGTCAAAGGCCCCCTTAAGAACTGTAGTCATAAATTTTGAGTGGGGCCGTTCAGTACAATTCTGTTTTCTTCTTGCTGCTGGGAGACAAACCACTGAGATATGCTAGGTAAGTCTGAAGTGGGAATGGTGGGGGAGAATCGGGTTGAAGACAGAAGAGAGAGCTCACGGGCCGGCCCGGTGGCGCACTGCTGCAGTGCGCCGCTTGGGAGTGCGGTGGCGCTCCCGCTGAGGGTTCGGATCCCACATACAGACCGGTTCCCGCTCACTGGCTGAGCGAGGTGTGGGAGCAACACCGAGGGTTGCGATTCCGTTGCCGGTCCCGGTCCAGTACGGGCGCGACACTGAGGGTTGCGATCCGTTGCCGGACACGAAAAAAGACAAAAAAGAAAAAAAAAAAAAAGAAGAAGAGAGAGCTCACGATGGCAGACCACAGATTCTAAGCCAGGCTAATAGGGAGTGTGGACACCTGGGAGCATGGACAGTACATGAATGTAAGCAAGCTAACTCCACCCTGGCAAAGCTGAACACTTCTCTGTCCAATGCCTGGGTCTCCTCCAGGCCCACCCCTCAGCCAGAACCACAGCCTGTCCTTCCGTCCCACACATCCATCCTGCCCTGGCCCAGCCACACTCATCCCCACACATCAATTGGCTCCTACCTGGTCCCGTGTGTTTGAGGATAAAGTTTTCGTCATCAAACTTCTTTCCATAGATGGACTTGCCACCAGTGCCATTGTGGTTTGTGAAATCACCACCCTGGCACATGAACTGGGGGATGATGCGGTGGAAGCTGCTTCCCTTGAAGCCAAAGCCCTTTTCATGGGTGCACAGGCAACGGAAATTCTCTGGGGCAGGCGAAAGAAAAAGTGCTGAGGTTAAAAAATGAAACAAAATAAAAGCAAAAAAACCTCTGAAAAACTGTTTTATTTGCTTAATATTTATATTTTCATCTTCGAATAAGAGATGTTCATTATAAACTTTTGTGATACTGAAGTCTTAAAGGACCATAGAGGAGTCTGACTAAAGGAGAAGGATTGAATATATTCATTCTAGCTCTGCTCCCTCCCCAAACCATACTAAATTGGAGGTAGTGGATCATAGAAGGAAACATAAGGGCAAATCTTCATGACTTTGGATTTGGTAATGGTTTCTTAAATATGACACCAAAAACATAGGTAATAAGAGAAAAAATAGATTTCATCAAAATTAAAAACTTATTCATCAAAGGACACTATCAACAGTGAAAGGCAACTCACAGAATAGAAAATATTTGCAAATTGTATCTGAGAAGGATTTAATATCCAGAATATATAATGAACTCCTATAATTCAACAAAAAGACAAATAATACAGTTAATAAATGGGCCAAAGAGTTGAGTAGACACTTCTCCAAAGCAGATACACAAATGGCCAACAAGCACATGAAAAGATGCTCAACATCATTAGTCATTAGGGAAATACAAATCAAAACAAGATCAAAATCAATACAAAGATACCACCTCACACCTGTTAGACAAGATGTGGAGAAAGTGGAATCCTTACGCATTGCTGGGGGAATGTAAAATGGTCCAGCCCCTGTGGAAAATAGTGTGGCAGTTCCTCAAAAAGTTAAACATAGAATTACCATTTGACCCAGCATTTCCACTGCTAGGTTTATACTTCAAACAATTGAAAACAGGGATTTAAACATGTACTTAGATGCAAATATTCATACCAGCATTATTCACAGAAGCCGACAGATGGAAACAATGCTCAAGTGCCCAAAACACATGAACAGATGAAATATCATATATACATATAATGGAATATAATTAGGCCATATATTATTCACAGAAGCCGACAGATGGAAACAATGCTCAAGTACCCAAAACACATGAACAGATGAAATATCATATATACATATAATGGAATATAATTAGGCCATAAAAAGAATGAAGCACTGATACATGGTACAATACAGATGAACCTTGAACACATTTATGCCAAGTGAAATAAGCCAGACAAAAAAAGGACAACTATTGTATGATTCCACTAGAATAGGCCAATTCATAGAGACAGAAAGACTGGAGGTTACGAGAAGCTGGGGGGAGGGGAAAACGGGGAGGTATTGTTCAATGGGTACAGGGCTTTTATTTGGGATAATGAAAAAATTTTGAAAATAGATGGTGCTGATGCTTGTACAACACTGTGAATGTAATCAAGGCCAACAAACCGCACACTTAAAATTGGTTAGAAAAGCCAAAAAATAATTTTAAAAAGGGGGTGGAAAAAAGATGATATAGCAACAAAAAATTTTGTAAGCTAGAAAACAAACAGATGAGTCACAACTGATATAGTAGACCTGAGAAAGCTAAATCCAAAGCTGGTAAGAGCCAACAAACAACTCAATTTACACTCCAAAAGCTCAGATACAAGGATAAAGGTAATTCTAAAAACAGTAAGTCTGGCTGGAAGCTGTTTAAGCAAGTAGTTAACCCCCAAGATCCTCTCCCCTACTCTGCAGTTGGGGGCGGCCCCTCCCCTGCTGGCTAGCTGGAGGTCTACTCTCTGTGAGGTTAAAGCTGGCGGTCTCTGGACAAGGACATCCTACACAGAGCTGAGGGCTAAGGCACCATAATGACAAATGGAGATTAAGTGAAAGTTTATACACTGAATGTTGAGGCATTCAGCTCTGCCTCCACCTCCCCTCACCAAGATGGCAAACAGCTGAATATACAGCCTCCAGCAAGAGAATCTGGGAGAGAATCAGGAATAAGTACATAGAAAACTATGCAAATGTAAAAACAAGGCAACGGTCAATTCCATGCAAAACAAAATGCTGTGCATGAAAGGAAGTTATATGATGCTTACATAGTTAAAATATTTTATCTATGACCTAATCAAAATTATGGAAACTATATAGGAAAAATGAAAGGGCAAGGGAAGGGATTTTTAAAAGCTAATTCCTTATCTTTTGAAACAGAAGTCAAAAGATAATGTCTAAAATAAAAAAACCAGAAAGTAGAAATATAAACATGTTATCTACCAACATAGAAGTAAAATCCAAAAGAACTGGCTACGAGATGAAATAGGCTGCCTCCGAGGAGTAGCAAATGATGTTGGCAGTGGGGTGGGCATGGGGACAGCAACAGGGGACTGCTGTTTTATCAAAACAAGCTTTGTGAAATTCACTCTTTAAACTGTATGTCTAGATAATATTAAAATTTAGATTTAAAAAAGGAATAAATATAACTCAATACTTAACAAACTAGAAAGGATACTCAAAAAACTATTAGCACTAGTTACTTCTAGAGCACAAGACAGGATATGGAGAGGAGAAAAAGACAAGTTTTCAATTTATCGCCTTCAATATTGTCAGAATACATGTGTGTAACATTCTTTATTTTATTTTTCTTACCATGAATACATTATTTACTTGCATTTATTTTTTTAAAAGTTTTATTGAGATATAATTCCCATATCATACAATTCATTCATTTAAAGTATACAATTAATGGTTTTTAGTATTATTTACTTGTATTAAAAAAAAAAATTATAGGGCTGGCCCATGGCTCACTTGGGAGAGTGTGCTGCTGATAACACCAAGGCCACGGGTTTGGATCCCTATATAGGGATGGCCGGTTGCTCACTTGGGAGAGCGTGGTGCTGACAACACCAAGTCAAGGGTTAAGATCTCCTTACCGGTCATCTTTAAAAAAATTATTTATTTATTTATTTTGCAGCTGGCCGATATGGAGATCTGAACTCTTAACCTTGGTGTTGTAATACTGCATTCTAACCAACTAAGCTAAAAGGCCAGCCCTAAAAAAATCTACTATTAAAAGATAGAAAATCAGCACTTACAAAGCTTCAAGAATGCCTGCTCTGACTCATCTGTTACTAGATCTCAGGATCTGAGATGCCTCATATCAACTTAGGTCAGAAACAATGTCAAGGGCATAAGAACTGGGGCAGAGGAACCTTGGGAAGACTCTCTGTTCAGCCACCGGCTTCCTGCCATGCTGAACAGGAGTCCTGCTCACCTGCTGTCATGGGCACAACGTCTGAACGCAGGAGCATCTGGATGCGGCCGGCTGGCTTGTTCCCAATCTTGATGTCCATGTACACCTGAGGATTTGACCGGGTCTTTTTTGCAGCGGGCTCTCCCTAGGTGCAGAGAAAACTACTAGTTACAGAGAACTCCCTGGCTCCCCAAGTAGGAACACAAGTCTTCTTCTGTATACACACCCAGAATGCAGCTCCAGTGAGCAGGCTGGAGCAAGGTGCTGACAGGGAAGGTCTTGGGCCCTGATGGGGTGGCAGGAGCCCCAGCCGTAGCACCTGGCTGGACATCCAGGGACAGGGGACCTCAGCACTGTCTAACCCGAGCCCCACTCACAGGCAGGCAGTCTCATCAAGTTTCCCCTGCCCTGCAGTCACAGAACAGCCCTCTCCTGGCCCACGATACATAATTCGTAACATCTTCAAACCCCAATTCAAGCCTGCCCACCTCACTCTGGTTCAATGGACCATCCATGTGCCACCACCTCCTCCCTCTATGTTTGGCCCCACACATTCACAGGCTGGCTACGTGGAAGCAAGGGGGCAGCCCTCCGGCTCAGGCCTAAGTGCTCAGAAGACAATGGAAGAGGCTCAGGGCCTGCTTTATGCTCCATGTAGACTACGCAGAGGAAAAGGAGATATTTAATACAACTGCCACATTTGTTCCAAAGGGAAGTCAAATGTTATTAACTTGCTTGTGGTTCAGTTTAACAAATATGTGCTGAGGTATCACACTGGGCACTGAGGAGACTACTACTACTATCTGCTGCTAAGAATAGCAGTAGCACAGCAGTAGCAGCAAACACTCACATAGCACTTACCATGTCACTTGCCCAAGGTCACAAAGGTGCTAAGTGGTGAGCTGGAATTGGAACTTAAATCACCTCTCCCCTGCAAGTCTATGCTCTTAATCATATTACTCCACCCCACGTTTTTATTAATAAGGTGCATAATACAAGGCCTCTATCCTCACAGAATTTACTGCCTACAAAAGGAAGGGCAATAAGCACTTCAGTAGCCTGTGTAAAAGCAAAATATACACGGAAATACAAAAAATGGTTGTACCAAGAGTGTTAAGTGGGGACTGCACTGTAGATAGGTGGAAAAGAAGACTGGCGAGATGCACAGGGTCAAGAACTTCCAGAGCCCCTTCTGAACCCACCCGTAAGCCAGGTGATGGGAAGCCAGTGAAAAGTTCTGAGCCAGAGAGTTAACGACTGGACCTAGGCTGTAGAAAGATCATTCTAGCTATTTTTATGGAAGACTGGAGGAGAGCAAGACTGAAGCCAGAAGACTAGTTAGGACACTACTGCAATTATCCAAGTGAGAGATGACAGGCTAAACTGGGACAATGGCACAAATGGGAGGAGGGCTTCCAGGCAGATATGAAAGAAAAATTTAGCAGAATATGATGATGTGCTGGCTCTATCTTAAAAGAGGAGTCTAGGAAGACCTAGGGGACTCCTCTGACTATAAAGGCCACTTTATTAGTTCTGCTTTGTATCCAAATTTCTCGCTTGGGTCAATGCATGGATGGATGGATGGCAAACTAACCAAGACAGAGAATACAGGAAGATAGGATTAGAGAAGGGAGGGAATCCATTTTAGGCAACTTTAAGCTGCCTATGAGACTTACAGGCAGAAATATATTAAGCTCAGAACTAGAAGCAGAGACCATGAAAGTCAACAGCATAGGACAGGCTGCATAAAATCAAAGTGACTGCTACCGTTTCAGCTGAGAGGAGAGAAAGAAGCCCTGAGCCAAGAAAGAAATACAGAAGAATGGCAGTGTTCACAAGGCACCTAGAGGACAAGAAGTCCAAGAAGCAATGGTCAAATAGGTATGCTGAGAATCAGGATGAAGTACCAAGGCAGGTTTCTCTTAGGAAGACAGAACCTTGAACCTGAGTACAGGATGAAGGGAGGTACCACTACCCTGTCTTGTATCCCTGCATTAGGACAGGAACAGGAAGACAGGGAGTCTGGTGCCAAAGTCTTCAGTGAAGGAAGCGGACTGATCAGGAGGGATTAAGTGGAGCACCTCAGGCTTCCTCCTCATCAGCCAGCAATCACAAATCTGTATCTGAGCAGAACTGAGAAGCTCATTATGTAGAACACAGCAGGGATGAGAACCAAAGCTTCTCCCTTTAACTCACTCAATGCTGCCTTCACCAAAGTACTAAGAGTTCATCATCCATTCTCTCTGCTTTTGAACATATATTTGCAAATTTCCATAAAAACTTAAAACGTCTCCTGTGGAAAGTGCCAGCCTCTCCTCTGGAAGTATGAGCCTTCATTCTCACCTCCTGGGTTTCTGCTTTGGGAGGCTCTGATCCTTCTTCCTCTTTATTCTCTTCAAGAGTCTTCCCAGAGAACTTCTTCAGCCAGTCATCATCTGACCAAACTGAAAGGAAAGAATCAAACAAATATTAATAAATCTGAGCTATCAGCCAACTGCTGAGTAGCTGCTTTGGTCAGCAAAGTGGAAGATACCATGTGGCCCTCTCAGCCAGAGGATTCCCCTTTGAAAATTCCCAAGAGCAAAGAAAGTTCCCAGGGGGAATGTCAGCCCAAAGTCCAGCTCTTAGCAAGGCAAAGTCAAAAAGCTATGCCAAAAGCAAAGCTATGCCTTTGCCAGTTCCAGCGGTCAATGGAGCACCACAGGAACAGAGTGTCAAAAAAACTGGGAAAGATAAGGGATCAGACAGGGCTTCTCTCATAATAGAAACAATTACTCTGGCTTTGCTGAGAAGCTCAACCTCTTTTTGTTTCCCCACAAAAGTGGTGCATGCCCATTGCCCATGTGAACCATTCTCTGCTCCTGGACAGCACTTAGCACCTACTTCCAAGCAAATAGGGATAAAAATGCAAGTAAGGCCAAACTGGAGGACATGATAGGGAATCTGTGAGTTGTTCCCACTTACCTGGTCTGGAAGAGCCTTCCTTAATTCTCATTGGTTTGGCCAAATTGACACGAATTGTCCGCCCAAAGAGCTCAGATTCATTCTGAAAAGATTGAAAATCCAACTGCTTAAACTCTATTAGGGTAAAAGAGAGCCAGCTTTCCACTTCCTTCTGAGACATACTCAAGCTCTGATCTCCCTTAATCCCTGAGCCTCTAACAGCAAGCTATGCACCCACCACAAAGCAGCCCATTGGTTGCAGGAATTTTCTGCCTTGAGCCAACAGCTCCTTTCTTTCAATGCCAGCAAACAGCAGTACTACCAAAAGTAACTCTGGGATCAGAATGCTCTGAAATTACAAGGATAAATGCAGTTTCCCAGTACCTGAGTTCATCTTCAAAAGTCAAGATCAGCTTTGAAATGGTGAAAAATAATCTCTCTGATAGCTGAGAAATATGTTTGAATGGGTAACAGAGAACAAGAAATAAAGGAGAACCTCATTATCCAAAGATAACTGGCACCAGGAAAGGTCACTTAGTGTGAATCCACTTAAGACACTGATGAAAATTTCATGATAAAAAGTGCAAAAAAAAAAAAAAAAAAAAAAAAAAGGTCTGATTGGGACTTTGCTGTGATGAAACTAAAAATAATGAAAATAAGTTTCTTACAGTTCACCGTTAAGCTTAACTATGCACTAGTTTGTAAAACAAAGATGTAACAGGTGCTGATTAGTTTGAATTTTTTTTCCAACAAAGTTCTATGAACAGTATAATATGATACCTTTATATTTCATATCAGACATGAAAATTATAAGGATCTCAAGGAGGGCACAAATACTGAAGAGCATCATCATTTTTCCCAAGGACCTTTCCAGAAGATTCAGATCACTGCATCTCTAGTACACGTTGCCATTATCCTTATTGAATTTCTCTTCTCAACTGTTAATTGGCCTAATACTTCAGGAAATCCTGCCTCTTTTGCAAAATATGCAGTTTCACTGTGCAATCAATTTGCATTGTGTTCACAATTCATTATCCTAGACATGGGGCAGCCAGTGAGAGACTGGCCAGCTAAGATGATTAGGACTTACACTACTGTTAAATGGAGAAGGATGTCTGAGTAAGGACTAATTTTCTAAGTGATCAATTCAGTGAATATTTTCACATGATGACAATTTTTTACCTCTCCACACAAACTTGTAACTTTGGAGGTTCAGAAAACCAATATATGAATAAGGACCCTCGGTACCAACAAAAAGCAGCTTCAGTTAGAATGAGGATTCCCAGCCATACCATGTTGTCGATAGCTGCTGCAGCATCCTGCCAAGAAAGGAGAAAGGACAAAGTTCAAATTTAGGTTTGCAGCCGAATGCTTCTGTGATGTCTAAACACATATACAACAGCAAAATACAGAAAAAAGTCGCTTCTACATTTCCTGCCTAGGTTGTGTGTGTGTCTCTAACAAAGAGCATTGCCTGGCTGACTTTAGAGCTGGTGGTGCAGCAATCTGCCATCTAGTTGAGACGTAAGAAATAATCAACAGCACTGCCAGGCAAGAATGCTCAATAAACAGGGTTGTAGGAGTTTTGCAGAGTTAGAGGGGCATGGCCTGGAAAGTCTAGGATGTTATTCACAGTTCACAGTCTGAATAAATGAGAGGAGCTTCCCTTCAAATAGCACTGCTGTCTCTCTGGAAGCAAGAGCCTAAGACCCAGAAACCTAACCAAATGGAGAACACTTTTCTTTGTAATCAGTAACAATAACACAAACCAAAGACTAAACACAGATAGCACAGAATTTTCTCACCTCTGCCAACTCAAATTCAACAAAAGCAAATCCTCGGTGCTTCTCTGCAGAAAGGAAAAACAAAAACAGGTAATGACCATGTGGGGCAATGGGAAGAAATAGGATGGTCACAAAGTGAAGTCAGTTACATGCCATATCCAGACACCGGAAATTCTACCCAATTTACTTACTTAGGAAGAAGGAAACTCATTCTTTGATTCTTCTTATACAACATTTTAAGCAATAATAAACTCTGTTTTGTTGTTGTTGTTTTGGCAGCTGGCTGGTATGGGTATCTGAACCCATACCCTTGGTGTTAGCAGGACCACGCTCTTCCAAGTGAGCTAACCGGCCACCCTCATTGTTTTTTTCAGTGGCCTTTGCTAAAATACAAACTGTATTTCTAATTTTAAAAATAAGCATTCAATTCTATCAAAACTGAACTTAAACCTTAACCTTTGCATGCAAGGGTACTAGAAAAATGAAGTAATTTTTTTTTTTTAAAGGTGAGCAGTAAGGGGATCTTAACCCTTGGCTTGGTGTTGTCAGCACCACGCTCAAACATTGAGCCAACCGGCCATCCCTATATAGGATCCGAACTCGTGGCCTTGGTGTTATCAGCACCGCATTCTCTGAGTGAGCCAAGGGTCGGCCCTGAAAAATGAAGTAATTTAACCTATTGATTCTTCACCGAAATATATATTTTGAGCATCAACTGTACATAAAGCATGAATCCAAAAATCTGATAAGGATACTTAGTTTTTATCCTCAGGAAAATGCTGATCTAACCAGAAAGGCCAAGCACAACAGTGTTAATTTAACTATAGAACTCAGAGATCAGAAGGGCCCTTAGAAAGCCAATATAAACTTACTGTTTTTGCAAGAAAAGATTCCCAGGCCCAGAGAGTTTAAAGAACTTGCTAACAATCATATGCAAAGTTGATGATAGAGCTGGGCCTAAAACTCCAGTTTTAAAAATGACAACAAATTGAAAACTGAAACTGTAACTGTGATACCAACTGAAGGAAAACTCACCCAAGTATGCAGAGGCCAAGGCCCCATTGTGTGACCCAGCTTTCCTGCCAAGAAGGGAGCAGGTGTGATTGGGTACAACACTCAGATCTGGATGTAGTTGACAAACCTATCTTCTTACTGGTCTATTGAAAAATTTGTCTTATCCCAAACCCAACTGATGGAGACTGCAAAGTATTTATAGCTCACAACCACATGGGCTCAGAACATTCCTTCTGCATCAAGATCACTGTCATGCTGACCTACTGAGACATCCTCCTGAATTTTCCTATATAATAACCATATTCAGAATGCGTATTTAAAATTGTGATGTAACTAATTTTTTTTTAAGTTCTTTTCCTAATAGGAGGATTGTGAACATAAGGGACACTAAAAGAACTCACCTGTTTCATAATCCAGAGGAATCTGAATATCTGTGATGTCTCCAAAAGGAATAAAAGCAGCATGAAGAACTTTGTCGTCCACCTCCTCTGCCAGCCCACCTGCAAATAAGCCAAGGGCCTTCTGAGTCACTGTCCTCCATGCTCTTGTAGAAGTCCCTGCAGCCTGGTTAGCATGCTAGCCAAAGGAAGGGGTCCTTCCATCCAATCCTTTGGGTACGCAAACACCCCCTCCCATCTACTGCTCAACCGTACTTATGAAACAAACTGCTCTCTTAACCCGTCTTTCTAGTTCCAGGATTACTGCAATAGCTTCATAACTGGCCTCCCTATTTCCATTCCCTCTATCAGCTCCACTAAGTAAACTGGAATGATCTTGGGAAAGTGCAGATTTGAAACCATCACTTCTCTGCTTAACCCCTTCAAAGATTTCCCACTGTCCTCGGATAAAATGCAAATTCCGTACCAGCATACACAGTTATACATAATCCGAGCCCTGCCCACCTCTCCAGCTTTTTTCCCGTTGCTTCTCTAATTGCTTGGGTTTTCTGAAAAATGACACACTTGCCCCCCAGTGTCAGGCTATTTCACAACTTCGGGCTTCTGCTCTTGCTGCTCCCTTGAAACAGCTTTGCTTTTACTTTGACTACTTGGCTAGCTCTTGGGCATAAGCTCCAGCGCCACCTCATCCGTAAAGTTCGCCCTCACCTCTACAGATGGATGATCATTTCTCCCCGCACCCAAGCCAATGTCATCATTGTCTAGCCCCACCACAGCGCTTACCAAATTGTGCTACTGAGGCTATTCCCACTTTTTTCTGGCTAATCTGGGAACTCGTTCCATTAGGGCAGGGGTCGGGGTTGAGTCACTGCTGCAACGAATGGTTGTACAATGAATGGGCGCCAGAATTTGGATGACCATAATATTCCTCTACTACTTCTCCGGGCCCGTTTGGAGCTTAGCGGGACAGGAAGGAAACCGGAAAGATCTTTACCTCTCAGGCTCACACCCTGAGGCAAAGCAGTAACGCCACAGACCCGACCTTGACAGATGCTCGACGCCCTCCAAGTCCGGAGACCTGTCCCGCCCCTGTCCCTACCCACTCCGAGCCCAGCTATCCCATTCTGCCCCTGGCGCCCGCGCCTGCTCACCCACGTACAGCACTCGCTTGCTAGTGGCCATCTTGCTTCGGCCTCTCTTCCGCCGGAAGCCGGAGCTCGGCCCCGCCCCCTCTGGCCCCGCCCCACCTCCGCATCAGCGCGCTCACCGTCCCCGCCCGCTTCCGGTTAGACCCCGGAAACCCGCGCGGCTGCCGGTGGTCGTCCCGCGCGGTGTGAGGTGCCCCGTGGTGAATGAACGGGCCTGGTCCCAGCGCTCCCGGCGCTCACGGGGGTGTGGGACGCAAACCTTGGCCGAATCAACTGGAGTTTTATCGACAGGTGATAAACTATCGTCCGCGGCTCATCTGTCTGCCTGTTTTTGGACAAGCCGGTGGCTAAGAATGGTTTTTACCATTTTGGAGTAGTTGGAAGGAAAAAAAATCAAAACGAGACTATTTCGTGACACGTAAAAGTTATATGACATTAAATTTTCAGTGTCCATAAAGTTTTATTGGAACACAGCCACGCTCCTTCCTTTAAGTATTATTGTCTGTGGCTGCTTTCATTCTACAAGGGCAGGAGAGCTAGGGCCTGCAGAGCTTAAAATATTTACCACCTGGCCCTTTAGGAAAAAAGTTTGCCAACTCTTGGACTAATACATAATCACAGATTGACATAGGTGGTAGAAAATAATGGGGCCATTTACTTTAGGTAGAGTAGGGGGTTAAGACCTTCCTGAGATGACTTTTAAGCTGAAACCTGAAGGAAAAGGAGCTAGAGGGAGGAGGAAGCAGGGAGAAGAGTTCAGGGAGAGGAGACAACTTCCACACACTCAGGGAGCTGAAAGGCCAGAGCTTGGGGGTGGTGGCCATAGGGGGTGAAGGGCCTGAAATCAGAGGGCGAAGGTGAGCAGGGGCCACACCATGCAGGGCCCTGTAAGCCATGTGGAATATTTGGGGGCATTGAGAAGCTACTGAAGTAGTTTCAGCGGAGGAGTTACACGGTCACATTTATGTTTTAAAATAGTGCTCTGACCACTATGCCCAAAGGCCAGGAGGTCAATGCAGTAGTCTAGGGAAGAACTGATGGTGGCTCTCTCCTTCCAATCCACTCTCTAGCTTGTCCAGGATGATCTTTCTTCAAAAGAAACCTAAACAAGGTTTATTTTCTAGAGCACTTTGTTTAAATCACTGCTGATAACTTGGGGGCTGAGCTTACCCCAAATCAACCCTGACCTCCACACCAGCTCTTCACCTCCTTACCACATACTCCTTTTCCTTGTTTCTGCCTTTGCTCATTGGGTTCTTTCTCCTTTTATCATCTGGAGGCGCCTACCAGTCTTTGTCAGAGGTCCTGGATAAGCTTCACTCACCTAAGCCCCTACAGTCTGTCTTAGCCTGTTTTTTGTTGCTTATAACAGAATACCTGAAACTGGGTAATTTATAAAGAAATAAAATTTATTTCTTACAGTCCAGAAGCTGGAAAGTCTGAGGTCTGGGGCACATCTTGTAAGGGTCTTGTTACTTGTGGGGACTCTCTGCAGAGTCCCAAGGTGGCACATGGCATCATGTGGCAAGAGGGCAAGAGCATGCTAATGTGCTAGCTCAGGACTCCCTTCTTTTTGTAAAGCCACCTGTTCCACTCCCATAATAACCTATTTATCTATTTACCCATTAATCCATGAGTGGATTAATCCATTCATGACGGCATTGTCCTTATTATCCAATCCCCTCTTAAAGGCTTCACCTCTCAATACTGCCACATTGGGGATTAAGTTTCAACATGGGTTTTAGAGGGGACATTCAAACCATAGCAGAGTCCATGGCCCCAAAGTCCAGAAGCCAATTGGAACACACTCTATAACTGTAGTCAGGTGTGTGTCTCTCTACCAGTAGATCAAGATCTTTGACAGTAAGCCATGTACCTGTTGTGTTCCCGGAACTAAGAAGTGGCCGCACGCACAGCCGACCTCACCACCTCATGCCAAACCAGGGGGATGATGCTCATAGGACTGAGGCTTTGGGATCTGATTAGGAGAACTCTTTGTTTACCCATCACTGTTCCAGATCAACAGGGTCACTCTTGAGAAGAATCTGACCAGATATTTTTTATGTGGGTGTGGTATAATAAAAAATATAGTTTCGGTCTTTGTCCCTAGTTCCTGGCACCTAAGGAGCTCCTAAAACTCTTGGAAATTCCTGAGTGGTATGAGTGTCTTGTCATTCGTAATGAGCTAATTTTGACCATACTTGAATTTATGCTAAGTAGATGACTCATGCTGGGACCCCTAGATACCTTCAGAATGGGGGCTAGTCAACAGAGGAACCAATCACATGATTAAAGGGTTGGAACTTTCAGCCCCACCCCCTGATGTTCAGGGAGGGGAGGGGCACTGGAAATCGAATTCAGTCACCAATGGCCAATGTTTTAATCAAGCATGTCTAGATAATGAAACCCAGTATAAAAACTCTAAACAGGGTACGGAGAGTTCCACGTTGGTGCTTGAAGGATGGCATGCCTGAAGAGGGCACGGAAACTCCGCAGCCCCCTTTCACCCCCACCTTGCCCTATGTATCACTTCCCATAATCTTTCCAGCCAGATTTGAATGCATTCTTTGGATGAGCAGGAACAAACTTCTCCTGTGGGGAAGATAGTTAATAAAAAACCAAAGCAAACCCAGTAAAGAATGGATGCTGGTGTCCGGTCAGCACTGGGTCTGGTCCCTGTTTCTTCTTCAAGCACACAGGTCACCTGCCCAGCATCTTCTTCTGGTTTTTGTCGGGAGAGGTGTGCTGCAGCCAGCATGGATGTGGTCAGGGGCTCCTGCCTCTGCACATGGACTGCAGGCTGCGGTGCCTGGGAACCAGGAGAGGCAGCAGGTTAGTACCAAGGAAAGTACACTTGATGGTGGTTGAGATTAGGACAGTCCAACCAACACCTGAATACTACCGTTAGTTTTATTTTTAGCAGCAGGTTAGTACCAAGGAAAGTACACTTGATGGTGGTTGAGATTAGGACAGTCCAACCATTCAACACCTGAATACTACCGTTAGTTTTATTTTTAATTATTTATTTATTTTTTTAAAAAAGATTACCAGTACAGGGATCTTAACCTGCTCTCCCATGAGAGCTAACCGTCCATCCCTATATAGGATCTGAACCCGTGGCCTTGGTGTTGTCAGCACCGCACTCTCCCGAGTGAGCCACGGACCGGCCCCTACTGTTACTTTTAAATCCCCTTCTCTCCTGCTAGAGAAAGAGCATTTCAAGAGCAGGGACCATGTCAGTTTGTTTACAACTGTAACCCCAGCCCACTGCACCATTCCTTGGCATTTAGTAGAATTTTAATATCTGATGAATGAAGCAGAGAAAATCTTCTTTCAAATAAAGTTGAAATGGAAAATTCTATTCTTAGCACATTGGGTGCCTGGCTCCCCAACAGAGGCTGAATCACAGGCAATGGGCGGCCAACATTGGAGGTGTATTTATACAGAGCAAGAGCCCAAGGAGAAGCAGTGAGCATGGGAGTGGTGGCACAGGAGCTGAGTACTGCACAGTAGCAGGATCCCCAAAGAAAAGAACAAACCAAATTAAAGCCCAAACTCTTAGCAACCACAGTCTCAAGGAGTCTCTTTGATTCCTAACCGAGTCAGATTTGTATCACAGAAACTGTTTGAGGAACTAGAAGCTAAAGCATTTTATCTGCCAGCCAGGAACAATTTTCTTCACTGGCAGCAGGAGGGACAGATGTCCAAGTCAGCCAAAACCTACAGCTGGCAGCCCCTTTTCCTGCCTTACACTCTCATCTCAGCACTGGATTTACCAATGCCCTAGATTCCCATCTTCTGAGTATGGCAGGTTCCACATTCAAAGGCAGTGGCCCTAAAACCTGAGCCTGCATCAGGATCATCCAGAGAGCTTGTTAAAACACGGATTGCTAGGGCCGGCCCGTGGCTCACTCGGGAGAGTGTGGTGCTGATAACACCAAGGCCCCGGGTTCGGATCCCATATAGGGATGGCCGGTTTGCTCACTGGCTGAGCGTGGTGCTGACAACACCAAGTCAAGGGTTAAGATCCCCTTACCGGTCATCTTTTAAAAAAAAACAAAAAAAAACATGGATTGCTAGGCTCCACTCCCAGAGTTGCAGATTTAGTAGGCCTTGGGTGAAGCTCAGAATGCTCATTTCTTTTTTTTGTTTGTTTGTTTTGTTTAATTTTATTTTACTTCTCAAAATACAATGTACTTGATTTTTATGCCCCTTTACCTGTTCCTCTCCTACATATGATTATCCAGTTTTCCCAGCGCCATTTATTGAAAAGGCAGTCTCTTCCCTAGTATGTAGACTTGCTGCCTTTGTCAAAGATCAAATGGCTGTAGGCATATGGGTTAATTTCTGGGTTCTCTATTCTGTTCCATTGAGCTGTGTGTCTGTTTTTATGCCAGTACCATGCTGTTTTGGTTATTATAGCTTTGTAATATAGTTTAAAGTCAGGTAGTGTTATGCCACCAGCTTTATTTTTTTTTTGCTCAGGATTACTTTGGCTACGCATGGTGTCTTGTTGTTCCATATAAATGTCTGGATAGCTTTTTCCAGAATATTCATTTCTAACAAGTTCCCATGTGATGTAGAAGCTGCTGGCCTGGGGACTACATTTTGAGAGGAACTTTTTCTGAGAAAAGTAATAATATATTAAGAGCAGGGCAGTAGAAGCAGTTCATTCTGGGTGCAAACAATAAGAAGGTGTATTGTCTGTAGATAATTGTAAAATAATAATAAGACAACTAAAAAAGTCAGTCACTTTTTATTATCACTGTGCTCAGATGACTCTGAACAATATCTCACAGATACTCCTCTTGAAAAAAAAAATCTTTCAATGGTCTAAGTTGAAACAATTACTCTAAAATCTGATTCAAATGAGTGTTTTTAAAATTAATTAGGCTTAATAAACATTGTATTCCATGTAAAAGTTAATTTGGGACTCTTATGCAGTTGGTCCCCAAGACACTTGGACTCAGCTACAGGTGCAGTTTGGAGAGTAAGTTCTTATGGTTCAGAATGGTTTGAGCTCCTTCAAGCTCACTTTGGGAAGAGTTTGTGTCTCTGACCCCTGTGTTACTACTGATTCTTGCATTTAAACAGTAGATTTAGGGGCTGAAAGGTTAGCTCGGTTGGTTAGAGTGCAGTGCTGATAACATCAATGTACATACAGAGTTTGATCCCTGTACCAGCCAGCTGCCAAAACCCAAAAATGAACAAAACCCAATAAACATTAGATTTAAAACAAAAAAGAATATAATTGTGTGTGATTTTTCTTTCTGAGTTATCCGTTTTCTGCAGTGAAGGTTTAGACGAGGTTACTAAGAGTGGGACTCAGCCTTGAATACTACACAGTAAAATATTAAGCTTTAAAATTGATTCATGGGGCTGGCCCGGTGGTGCACTGGAGAGTGCGCCGCTTGGGAGTGTGGCGGCGCTCCCGCCGAGGGTTCGGATCCCATGTGGAGACTGGTTCCCGCTCACTGGCTGAGCGCGGTGCGGGCGCAACACCGAGGGTTGCGATCCCGTTGCTGGTCAGTAAAAAAAAAGACAAAAAGGAAAAAAAATTGATTCATGGATTTGGCAATGGTTTCCTGGACAATACAGACACCAAAAGCACAAGCAACAGAAGAAAAAAATAGAAAAAAAGTAGACTTCATCAAAATTAAAAACTGTTAGGGCCGACCCAGTGGCGCACTGGAGAGTGCGCCGCTTGGGAGCACGGCGGCGCTCCCGATGAGGGTTTGGATCCCATGTGGAGACCGGTTCCCGCTCACTGGCTGAGCGTGGTGCGGGCGCAACACCGAGGGTTGCAATCCCATTACCGGTCAGTAAAAAAGACAAAAAGGAAAAAAAAATTAAAAACTGTTATACATCAGAGGACACTATCAAGAGAGTGAACAGATAACCCACAGAATAGAAAAAAACATTGTCGAGTAATATATCTGGTAAGAGTCTGGTATCCAAGGTATATGAAGAACTCTTACAACTCAACAACAGAAAGAAAAACAGGCTTATTAATAAATAGGGAAAGGACTTGAATAGACATTTCTCCAAAGAAGATAGACAAATGGCCAACAAGTGCATGACAAGATAAACATTAGTCATTAGGAAAATGCAAATCAAACCCACAGTGAGATACCACTTTGCACCTATTAGGATGAGTATATAAAAAATCGAAAATAACAAGTGTTGTCAGGAATGTGGAAAAACAGCAACCCTTGTACATTGCTGATGGGCAAGGAGCACTGTTTTCCTTGTTGCTGATGGGCAACACTGTGGCAAATAGTGTGGCTATTCCTCAAAAAGTTAAACATAGAATTACCATATGACCCAGCATTTCCACTCCTAGTTACATACCCCAAAGAACTGAAAACAGATGTTTGAACAATAATTCGTACACAAATGGTCATAGCAGCACTGTTCATGATAGCCAAAGGTGGAAACAACTCATGTCCATCATCAAATAAATGGGTAAAAAAAAAAAATGCATTATATACGTATAATGGAATATTATTCAGCCATAAAAAGGAACAAAGCACTGATATGTGTTAAAACACGGATGAACTTTGAAAACATTACACTAATGAAAAAAGACAGACACAAAAGTCCACATATTGTATGATTTCATTTATATGAAACATCCAGAATAGGCAAATTTATAGACAGAAAGCAGTTTAGTGGATGCCAGGGCTGGATTGGGGGTAAGGGGGAGTGACTGTTTAAAGGGTATAGGATTTCTTTTTGTAGTGACAAAAATGTTCCGGAACTAGATAGTGATCATGATTGCATAACATTGTGAATGCACTAGATACCACTGAATTGTACCCTTTTAAATGGTTAAAATAACAAATTTTATATTGTGCATATTTTGCCACAGTAAAAAAATTGTCCATTGGGCAAGACTTCTGGTAATGGTGAAATGAAGAGTTCACAAACTCTCTCACAAAAAACAACTATAAAACTGGACAAAATTGTCAAAAACAACCATTTCAGAGCTCTGGAAATTGACTAAATGCACATGACTGAGTAGTGTTAATTCAAGAAAAACTGCTGAACTTCAGGTAAGAATAATTGGAATCTATGGCATTCTTGCTGAGGCCGCACTCATCTCTTCTCTCCCTCCCCAGCATGGATGGCACAGCCATGCTACCAAGGCATCCGTGCTACCATCTGTGCTATGAAGGCAAGGCTGGTTGTAAAAACCAGCAGCTTTGCTGCTCCTGGAAATGGCTGACGATTTAGAGTGGAGGGCAAAAAACATATGCTGAGTGGTGGTATTGTCAGTAAAGTTATCAAGCTCAGTGGGAATTGTCCTGGGAAAGCACTCAACTCTACTAGCTTGAGGTTGCAGACTCACTTGGTAGTCAAGCCAAAAATTTAACCGGCAGATCTTGAAATGATAAAGCTGTAGAGTGACTGGATGAGCTTGCCACACATCCCTGACTGGCTGGAAGGCCACACCACACTTGTACAGGTGAGACCCAAGAAGGCTCAAGCTCCACACACATTTCTTGCAGACTTGAAGACTGTGCTCATGCACAAGGAAGTACCAGGAAGGCCCATTGGAAAGGAAAACCTGGGGAAGACTTGAAAAGTGCCTGAACTGTGAATGCACTCTTCAACCCACACTCAGATTCATAGGCAAAGAGTGGAAGCCTTACTGGCACTAGGTATTTGGGCAAAACCTCTGACTAATTATTGTTTTACCACTAAGATATTCAGACACGAGCATGGCCCCTAGGAAGTGAAGATAAAAAATAAAAATAAGAATTATGAAAAAAAACAAACTGAGAAGCATAACTCTAGAACACTGCTAGAGAGACAGACTTTGCAGATTTCATCCAGGCAAGTTACTAAAAACAAAACCAAGTAACAAACACAAAACAACAAGGAATAGAAACAATCATGGGGGGGGGGGAATCGGAATCCAGAATTGCTACAATATATTATTTTAAATATCCAGTTTTTAATAAAAATATATGAGACATTCAAAGAAACAGAAAGATGTGACTCATACTCAGGAAAAAAAAAGTCATCAATACAAAACTGTCACTGACTGAGCTGAGATGCTATATTTAGCAAACAAAGATATCAAAGCAACTATTATAAACATGTTCAAAAAATTAATCCTACATTTAGAGAAGTAAAATTTAATGACAATGCTTAACAAATAGCAAATCTCAATAAAGAACTAAAAACTATAAATAAGAATCAGGTGGAAATTGTAGAGTCAAAAAGTGCAATAACAAGGGCTGGCCAATTAGCTCAATCAGTAGAGCATAGCGCTGATAACAGCAAGGTCAAGGGTTCAGATCCCCATACTGGTCAGCTGCCAAAAAAAAAAAAAAGAAAGAAAGAAAGAAAAGAAACAGGTAAAAGTACAATAACAAATGAAAAATGCACTAGATGGCTTCAACAGCAGATCTGAGATAGTGGAAGAACCTGAAGATAGTCAAATAGAAATGATCTAATCTGGAGAACAGAGAGAAAAAAGATGAAAGAAAAAGAAACAGAGCCTCAGACACCTGTGGTATAACATCAAGCACACCAACATATGTGTAAGTGGGATATCTGTGAAAACCCCAGAAAGGTAAAAGAGAAAGAAAGGGGAATAAAACATATTTGAAGAAATAGTGACCCCAAACTTCCTAAATCTGAGGAAAAACATTCATCTACAGATCCAAGGAATTCCAAGTAGGATAAATATAAAGAAACCTATGTTCAGACGCATTATTGTCAAATTGTTGAAAGCCAAAGACACAGAAAATCTTGAAAGCAGCAAGAGTAAAACAACTCATTTCAAATCATACAGGACAATTCTGATGAGTTGTACTTTTCATCATAAACAAGGGAGGCCAGAGGCACGGGAGTAATAATATGTTTAAGATCCTGAAAGAAAAACAAACCAACAAACCTGTCAACCAAGACTTCAAGCTCTAGAAAAACTATTCTCCAGAAATAGAAGTGAAATAAAGGCATTTTCAGGTCGATAAAGACTGAGAGAATTCATTGCTAACAGACCTGAATTACATAAAATATAAATAAAATCGTTCAGGTTAAAAGGAAATAACACCAAAGGTAACTTGAGTCCACAAGAAGAAATAAAGAGCAATGGAAAAGTTATATGTGTAGGTAAACATGAAAAACTACTAATATATATATTTTCTCTTTTCTTCTGTTAATTTCCTTAAAATATATAAGATTGTACAAAGCAATAACTATAATAATGTATTGTTGGGTTTATAATATATTGTTATAATACATATAGCAATAATAACACAAAGGAGGGAGCAGGAAATAGATTTATATTGGAGCAAAGTTGTTTTGCTAGATTTAAGCTAGCCTTAACCTGAAGAAGATTGAAAAAAGTTAAGATGAACACTGCCATCCCTAAAGCAACCATTCTCTATATAAGTATAGTTTGAGTGAGTGAAATGAGAGATTTTTGAGTTTGAATAAGTGAAAATAACTCAATAAAATATAGTTTAAAAATCATTATTTAAATTAAAATGGTATATACACTAAAAATATTTGTAACACAAAAGAAAGCAGTCAGGGAGGGACAGAGAAACAAGACAGGAGAAATATAGAAAACAAATAGCAAAATGGCAGACATAAATCCAGCCATATCAATAATTACATTAAATGTGAATAGACTAAACACTTCAATCAAAAATCAGAGACTGTCAGACTAGATTTTTTTATTTTTAAAGCAAGATTCAATTATATACTGTCTATGAGAGACACACATCAGATTCAAAGACACAAGTGGGTTGAAGTAAAAGAACAGAAAAAGATATATCACATAAACAGTAACCCTAGAACTGAAGTGACTGCATTAATATCAGATAAGATAGGCTTTAAAATAAGAAATATTAGTAGACAGAGGTGGGTTGGCTGGTTAGCTCAGTTGGTTAGACTGTGACATTATAACAAGCTCAAGGGTTCAAATCCCCATACTGGCCAGCCTCCCCCTGCACCCTCCCAAAAAAGAGGGACATTTTGGCACTCCCCAAAGGCAGTAGGGGGTGCACATTGCAGAACCTCGGCAAGCTTGACTCCTTTGGGGGCTTGTGTGGCCCTGGGTGAGTGGAAGGAATATGGAGCAAGCAGCTCAGCCCAAGGGGTGACCCTGGCTCCTCTGATCCAAGTCCTGCCTCTTTCTCTGCTAGGAGGCTCCTTCCTTTCTGGACTAGTGCATTCCAGCACCCCAGTAGCCTGGGCCAAGAGGCCCAGGGCATCAGGCTTCCAGGCTCCCGTGTAGGGAACTGGGGAGTCTCGAGGTATCCCCCCCTCCAGGAGTGAAAACCCCCTAGCAAATGCACAATACCAACACGTGTGTGTCTACTGATGGTACTGTAACCACCTCACAGACCCCAGCTTCAGAAAGAGAGACCCTGGTTAGACCAAAACCATTGCTTTTGAAGCTGTGCACAAAAAGTCTTCCTATGCATACAAAAAGCCTTCCTGGCATCCAGGGATGCCTAAGAACCGCTCTTTCATATGTAAGAGGGGTTCTTAGGCACCCCTGGATCCCAGGTTAAGAACTCTGCACTAGAGATACATGAGTACAGTATACTGATCTTTTCTGGGATGTAGGTTCTATTTTATCTTGGCTAGTATTATGATAAAACATTTATATGATGAAAAACAACGACATGTTGTATATTGTTCAATAATCTTCTAGGAGATTTGTTTGGAGTGCCAAGCTTCTCTGTGAAGGAGCACAGGAAAATATATACAACGACCTACAGAAACTTGACAGTAGTCAATCAACAGGAATTACACAATTCGGGCATACCCACGAGTGAGAACAGGTGTCATCCTGAAGGTGGGAGTGATCAAATGACCCTGTGCCAGAGCCACAGGAAGAGAAACCTTCATCTTAAATTTGGTTTCTAGACCATCTACCTCATCGAGGAGAGCAATTAGTGAGACAGAAGATGAGTTATCTGGTGAATAACAGAGAAAGTGCCACAATTGGATAGTACTTCCCATTGCTTTGAAGAATGCCAGGCTCCACGTGCAGCAAGGGCGACGTGTGGTGAAGGCAGCAGTGGCAGTGAGTGGACAGGGCCTCCATCAAATTCAGACGCTGACGCTGGCATAAGTGGACATTCAGGTGATTGGTTGAATCAGGATTCAGTTTCAGATCAATTTCGTGCAGAATTTGAAGTCGAATCTCCCAATTCAAAAGATGATAGCCCTAGTGAAGACGGACAAGACTCTCCGATGAAGATGTTGAGGTGAATCAAGTCCCTGTGTATCAGGCAGGGGAGAGTGATAGAGATTCATTTGAAGAAGATCCTGAAACTTCCTGAGTTGACTACTGGAAGTGTAATTCATGCAATGAAAAGAATCCTCCTCTCCCACCACATTGCAACAGACGCGAGGCCCTTCCTGAGCACTGGCTTCCTGAAGATAAAGGGAAAGATAAAGGAGAAGTCCCTGAGAAAGCCAAACTAGAAAACTCAGCACAAGCAGAAAAGGGTTTTGATGGTCCTGGTTGTAGACAAACCACACGAATGATTCCAAACAGTCATGTGTGGAGAAAAATGATGACAAAATCACACAATCCTCCCAACCACAAGAAAGCGAGTTCTCAACCATCAACTCCTACTAGCATTATTTATAGCAGCCAAAAAGATGTCAAAGAGTTTGAGAGGGAAGAAACACAGACAAAGAAGAAAGTATGGAATCTAGTTTCCCCCTTAATGCCATTGAACCGTATGTGATTTGCCAAGGTCGAGCTATAAAAATGGTCGCATTGTCCTTGGCAAATCAGGACGTCTTATGGCATGCTTTACATGGGCAAAGCTAAAGAAAAGGAGTAAGCCCTGCCCCGTACGTAGACAACCAGTTCAAATGATTGTGTTAACTTATTTCCCCTAGTTGACCTGTCCCTAAGAATAGAATGATATATTTCTAACTATTTAATCCTAAACATTTAGACAACATGAAATTTATTTTTATTTACATCTATCAAAGCAAGAAAGTATCCCAGTCCATGTAGATTTCTTCTCTTTAGTGTAATTTATCTACTTTGGGTGGGGGCGCAGATAGTGAATATTTACTTCCTTTTAGGAAAATTTTGCTTCTGTTTATATTTTATATTTGGGTTTTAGTGTAACTTGAATTGGATATATAGATCGTTCTTTACTCCTACCCCTTATATTTTAAATAATTTCCACTTAAATGAGAAGTATCTGATTTTTTAAAAAAATATAAAAGGACATTTACATGTAACTTATGTAGTACCTTTTGTGTAAGGAGAAAATGTATGAAAGATTCAATATTTAAATTTCATGTTCGCTTAAACCTTCCAATCCTTAGTTACTCTACTCTTTTGGAGACTCTTAAAAATACCTTTTCCAGATTAAAAAAAAAAAGTTGGTAGTTGTACAAAGGTACTTCAAAAAGTTCATGGAAAGATTTGTATTATCTTTTAATTCTATTTTCCCATGAACTTTTTGAAGTACCCTCATATTTGGTGCTATGTAAGTAAAAATGTACTTTTCTCCCTCTAACCTCTGTGGTATACTAAGGGGTAGGTGCTAATGATGTTGTCAGTTGAGAATAGCCATCATTTACCCATTAAGACCAAAAATTTTAAGCCTCCCTAGTAAAATATGGAATTGTCCTGGGAGTCTAACCTGGTATACCAGGTCCTCTTGCACACTTAATTTTAGGATTTAGTGGAATGTTTTGTTTCCCCTAACTGAAAAACAGTTCCAAGATCCTTGGAAGTAGCTTCTTGGACTGAATTACATGGTTCCTGGTAGTTGTCTAGGTTTCAGACCTTTGCTTAAGTCCAGTTTTAGAAACCAAAAGATTAATTTAGAAATTCAATACACAGAACTCTTCCTTTTAAAACTAGCTGAAAAGGTTGTAACTTCTGTCTAAACTATCCAGAAATTATGCATCACTTTCCTTCAAGAATGACAGGATCAGACCATCTCTCAAACTGTGTAGAGTAACTTCTTCATTTATATTCAAATATGAATCTTTGGTAAAATAGTGAAAATAACCACTTTGACTTAAAGAACCAGTGTTCTTCTCTCTCCCGTGTATGATAGTTGTACATACTCATGACTCAGTTGTTTTTACCAAGAACCAGACACTCATTCTAAACCAATGGATCAAATAATGCTAATGTTTATTATCATTTAGCAAATTTCTCTAGTTTTTGCTGGAGAAGCTAAGCCTTTTTATTTTAACCAAATAAGTATACATATTTGATGAATTTTCTGGTAAATATCTTTTAATGGAAATATTCTGACTGGGGAGACATTTGAAAGTTACTAGAGTAAATTCCAAAGAATAAATACATGGGCAGAATTTTAATTTCTGAAATTTATTGTGAGATGGGATTTTTATGAGTCTTTGCCAAATTTATCCTATGTTTAAGATTTTCCTAAGTTACAAGGATACTTCAAAAAGTTTGCAGAAAAATAAAATTAAAAGATAATATGAATCTTTCCACGAACTTTTTAAAGTACCCTTGTACTTGTATGTATGTTGCCTCATGCAAAAGTACTTTTTCAAATTGAAATTAATAAAATGTATTTTCCAATCAACTATGACAGAAGATAGGAAAATCTGTCTATACTGTCTCTTGAACATAAATGTGCAAAAAAGATAAATTTTGATGAAATCATTGGCAAATTTGAAGAAGTTAGGCTCAAAAATCATAATTGTAATATTATTTATTACTGTAACAGAACAATATGAGTTTGTTCTTTTTTCAAAAAATACATCAATGCAATTAAAAAGAATTAATTACAATCTTCCTTTTTTGCATCGTAATATTTATTTATTTTTATTGGCATGCTTATATAGACAAATTTCTCACTCTCTGCTTTTTATTTTCTGGACCTTATTATTATCATTCATTTAATCTCATGATTTTACTGAAAATGATTCTGTCATATGAAGGTGGGAGATAGTAAACAATGACCCACACCAGTGGTCAAGTATGCTAGATAATTCTCTGGGTAAAAGTGAATGAAGAAATTCTGTACTTATGTATGTATTCATTTATTCAAGAAATATTTACTAAGCAACTGTGATAAGCCAGGAAATGTTCTAGGTCCTGGGGACACAGAAGAAATCCCTATCCTCACAAAATTTGCACCCTAGTGATTCATTCAAGAGACATTTATGGAGCACTCCCATACTATACGAGTCCAGTGGTGTGCTGGAGCTGGCTTGCACTGGCTTGTGAGAGCCAGTTGTGAGCATCTCTTTCCAACTCCCTATTCAGTGATGTCATGCTAATAGCATGGAATCGGCCATCCATGGTGGGGATATTTACACCTCGGGAATACAGAAAAGCTACATATCAAGGCTTTTGTTTTTGGAAAGTCAGTTGCTAAATATTTTTACCAGCACACCACTACAAGTCACCCAGTCAGGGAGTTCTTCCCTGATTTTTCAATTTATAGAAGTGTGCCCCAGTGATTCTCAGTCCTATCACCTTGTGTTATTTGCTTCATAACATTTATTACTACTGGAAATTATGTTGTTCCATTGATTTATTCTACTAGCTATTTACAGAGTGTCCACTATATGCCTGGAACTGTTATAGTACTTGGGATATAAAAAAAAAACAACCCTGGTTGGTGGACCTGTTTTAGCCTAATAAAATGAATTAAGCAGAGTTCCCCAGTTTTTTGTTTGTTTCTCTGGTCGGTTATTTGATGTAGTTTGCATAAGATAGAGATGATTTGGTTTTTTTTAAGCGTGGGAATCTTTTTTGTAAAGCTATGTGAACGTCATGTCGTGTTTGTCTGTGTGTGCATAAGTTACCTTTCATGGGATTTATTTCTCTGGTGCCTTTCTGCCCTGCAGTACCCAAATGGGCCAGCCCTTCCTGGTTCCCTTTGAGGAAGTCTGATCTTGCGATTCAAAGAGAAGACACTAAAGACCAGTTGTTAACAGGCCTTTTGGCTTGCGAAACTACTGACTTTTTGATTGGACAATTTGGGAAGAAAAAGGCCTTTAGGGATTATATTTAGCATAGCTATGGAGTCAGTATTTTAATTTTACCTCTAGGGGGCAGTCATGGATCATAAATTGGAATGCTATTAAAAAAGTACAAGAAATTTCATACAGACCGGTTCCCGCTCACTGGCTGAGCGAGGTGCGGGCGCGACACTGAGGGTTGCGATCCGTTGCCGGACACGAAAAAAAAGACAAAAAGGAAAAAAAAAAAAGTACAAGAAATTCAACTGAGTGCCCTTTTAGATATGTATTATTTTTCCCATTTTACAGATGAGGAGATTGAGCCTTAGAAAAGCTAAATAACTTTCTGAGTTCATATAAGATGTAAGTAGCAAAGGCAGATCTGGGATTTTAACCTGAATCTATTTGCCACTAAAGTTCTTGCTCTCAACAATACACAAAAAGACATTCTCTCTCTCTCTAAACTATCCAGAAATTATGCATCACTTTCCTTCAAGAACAACAGGGTCAGACCATCTCTCAAACTGTGTAGATTAACTCCACTTCTTGCCATTAGAACAGATGGTTAGGGCGGGCTGGTTAGCTCAGGTGGTTACAGAGCAGCCTTATGATACAAGGTCACAGGTTCGGATCCTCATACCGCCAGCTGCCAGAAAAAAAAAAAAAAAAATAGAACAGCATGATGACCATCAGGCATCTTCTCAAAAGAAAAAAGAATGATCTCTTCTACGTCACATCAAACAAGATAAGTTCAGCGGGCTCTCTTAGAGATTCTGCCAAACATATTTTATGTATAGGCATCTGTGACCAAGAGAGGTTATGTATTAAATGTATTATGTATAAATGTCTTAAATGCAAGCTTCTTTTAAGGGCACTGGTATCTCTAAGTTGCTCAGAGATCTTGACAGGTTGTGGCCCTGATCAACTCCTTTCCTGAGAGTCTGATCCTGCTTTCATATATAGGCAGCTCCTGATTGTCCATGTGAGGGAATGAGGGAACAGGAATGGAAAATACAAACATTATGATAAAAAAAAGCTAGATTTTGTAATAAAATCAAATCTCTCATTGAAACTTTTATAACTTTTGCAGAATGAGGTTTATATGTGCACAAGTAAAATTTTCCTTGTACAATAAAAAATGATATGTCTCTCTACCTTCCTTTTTGTTTGTAAAAAGATTAACATTCTTTTTACCTGGAATCAAGTTTGCCTAACAGGACATACTGATGGAGGTAGGAGAGGGTTACAGATAGAAGCCATGTGGCTCTGTCCCCAAAGAGATTGCTGTATAAAGCCCACCATTTCACTGTCTATTATAACGTGAGAGCTCTAGGGTTCATCTTCCCTTATCTCATGTTTATAGTGTTTTCAAGCTTATTGTGTATATGTGTACTTGGTTAATGAGTCATAGCTTTTCAGGATGAACTCCTAGTCTACTAAGTGGACAGACACTCAATCGAAACACACGTTTAGAATGTGTTCCTGCACTTATGCTCCAAGCCTACCCAATAAAAATAATCTGCAAAGCAGAGAAATATACTTGCAAATAAGTGAGGGTTGACTGTAAGCCTAATCCAACTTTTCTTATTTGTTTTTTTTTATTAACCATAATTGACGATTTGCTGTGTCCCTCTATTGTGATGAACGTTGTGGTGGAGATCTGCCAGTGCTGGATACACCATCAAGGGGTTTGACCACCAAAACAGAATCTGAACCACAGCCACAGGTTGAGCACGGCCCAAGCACACTCATCACATTCTCTTTCTTCTCGTTTGGGATGCTGTAAGCCGCCCTGCACAGGTTCCAGTGTTCTGCAACAAAGCCAGTGGTGATGCCAGGAGGACACTGCACCTCCAGCTCTTGTCTGGCTGAGGGGCAACAGAAGCAACAGCAGGTGTGTTGAAAGGTTTCTGCATTGGCATGATTTCTCAGCCCATACAGTCAGTAACCCAAAGGACAAAGGGCCTTAGTGTCCAATAAATATTCCTGGTAAAGTCATCTGCATCTTCAGTTATGATGTAAACCATTTGGTCTGAGTTGTTTTTAATATACTATTATAAGTTTCATAGGGAAAGTGAAGGAAAATGGTCAGGGCCCCTCAGATGTTCAGAATCTTGCCGAGCATTTGATGTAAATATTCACATGTGCTCAGGAGTTCCTTGGTTATTGTCTAATGTAATTGCATATATGCGCCCAGGTGTCCTGGGTTATGGATTTAAGTATAAAGGATGAGTGGCTCTGGTCCACAGGGCCCCCCACCTCTGGGATTTCCCTGGGTGGACACAGGGAGGCTGCTACTGCTGCTGGAGGCTATTGCTGCAAGCTGTTGCTGCCAGTGCCCCCGAAACCCTCCGAGAGGCCACCACTGCCACTGGAGGCTGCTGTAAGCTGCTGCTGCTGTTGCTGCTGCTGAGGACTGAGCTTGTGTCATCTGCCAATGGCTCTTGGGATCTTTCTCAATTACCTAGTGTGGACCTGCATGTGAGGGGTCTGTGACCCAGCCTGGCATGTGAGGGGTTTGAGACCCAGTCTGTACAATGGGTTTGAAGGATCTGAGCCCTAGCCCTGACAATACAAATGGAAACATAGTCTGAATTGCTTTAACGATACAATTAGCATAGCTATTGCACTAACCCCACAACTGGCATAGTCGTGTAGCTTTACAAGTTTCAAAACCTGTCACCATTTCCAGTGGTTCAAAATGCTGAAGAATGTGTATGTTGTCCAAATGAACTAAGTATTCCAGACCAGGAGGGTGGTTTGTGATAGGAGTTGGCCCCGGCATCCGTGTTATTGGAGCAGACTGATTGGGATATTTGCCAGGCTGATACTGGATTGGATGGGTACCACCATTTGGCTGGTACAAAGGGAAGGTACTGGGCTGCTGTGGACTCTAGTATCCCATAGGCAAGACTCCTGGGTAGCCTGCAGGTGGGAGGACAGCTAGTCCAGGGGGCCCTGGAACAAAATGAGTACTGTAGTCAGGAGGGGCATCAGAGAGCTTGTGTCATCTGCCAATGGCTCTTGGGATCTTTCTCAATTACCTAGTGTGGACCTGCATGTGAGGGGTCTGTGACCCAGCCTGGCATGTGAGGGGTTTGAGACCCAGTCTGTACAATGGGTTTGAAGGATCTGAGCCCTAGCCCTGACAATACAAATGGAAACATAGTCTGAATTGCTTTAACGATACAATTAGCATAGCTATTGCACTAACCCCACAACTGGCATAGTCGTGTAGCTTTACAAGTTTCAAAACCTGTCACCATTTTCAGTGGTTCAAAATGCTGAAGAATGTGTATGTTGTCCAAATGAACTAAGTATTCCAGACCAAGAGGGTGGTTTGTGATAGGAGTTGGCCCCGGCATCCGTGTTATTGGAGCAGACTGATTGGGNGAGGGTGGTTTGTGATAGGAGTTGGCCCCGGCATCCGTGTTATTGGAGCAGACTGATTGGGATATTTGCCAGGCTGATACTGGATTGGATGGGTACCACCATTTGGCTGGTACAAAGGGAAGGTACTGGGCTGCTGTGGACTCTAGTATCCCATAGGCAAGACTCCTGGGTAGCCTGCAGGTGGGAGGACAGCTAGTCCAGGGGGCCCTGGAACAAAATGAGTACTGTAGTCAGGAGGGGCATCAGACCTTGGATCTGGTGATTTTATTTGATTTCCAGTTTCACCTTCAAGGGGCTATGAGACTACACCTGACATTTTGAAGAATTCCAATTAATCTTGTGAGTGGCCTGGGCTGAGTGCATGGGAGCTGCACCTCCACTCTCATGCTGCCCATTTCGTAGACTGATCCCTAAATTACTCTTTGATACTCAGTCTGAAGAGCTAATCCCACATGGCCTAATCTCTGTATCAGATCAGATTACTGCCTTATCTGGCAGTAATTTAATTTAACACTCACAATATATGAGTACTTATTTACTTTTTTATTAGGAAAAATAGTTCCTTTCTTATAAGGTTATTTTGATGACGAAATAAGATAATACAAGGGTAGCCTGAGGTGGTAAGAGCTCAATAAATGATATTGTTATTAATTCAACAAATATTTTATTGAGTGGCTACTATGTCAGACACGATTGAAAGGATGCTAAGGTGTACATACTCAAATCAGGAAGGGTCAAATCAGGAGGTAGAAACCACACCAGTTATTTGCACAGAGAAAATGTGATATAAAGAATTGTTACTAGGTGTGAAGTTATCAACTGCTTAACTATAAAGGCAAGAAAAGTACATTAAGGTGTCTTGGAGGCAGCAATTACAGGAAGCAACTGCCATTCCTTGGGCTGGGAGAACAAAGGAAAGGTGTTTAAATTATTGATACTCAAGATTAGCGGAGGGGCCCTGCAAAGCTGAAACCCAGATCTCTGAAGAGCGGGAGTTACTCCCTGTTGTTGGAGTTTCTGAACGAAGCACAATAAAGCTGGTCTGCAAGTGCTGGGAAAACTGCCCACTGGATTCAGCAACCTCCCCAAGAAGGGACTGCTGTAGCCCAGGTGAGGAAGTGTCGCTGGGTGATGCTCACAAGTTCAGGAAGCCCAAGGGAAGAAACCAGCCCCTTCTTCCACCTCCAGTCTTGCAGTCTCCTGCTTGTACCACCCATTGACAGAGCTTAATAGGGAGCCTGCTTTTGGCAAAGCAGAAATATGGCTTGCGGACTCCCTGCCCCAGTATGATTGTGGAGTATAGAGGGGTGGGTTGAAGCAACAAATAGCTAATAACTGGCACAGTCCATTGCTTTGGCCGCTCAACATCCATGTGCACATATGTTCACACCTTTCTTCACGTACGGGAACCTCCATAAGATGATAAAAAGAAGGCTATTTTTCTGCCTAACAAGATACAACTATCCTTCATACAAACAAAGATGTCTAATTCTCTTCCCAAAATTAGGAGATGCAAAATTGCAATAACCATTGTATCCATCTTTGGGAGACATTCATATCCCATTTCTAAGATATGTTAATGACTCCTCAAATTTGGTCATAATCCCAACTGAATATTCAGTTGAACTTGTCATTTTCTTTCTGTAAGTATTCTAGTGCATTCAAAAGAATCCATCCCATCCCACAGTCCTTGCAGTCATCGTTACTCCCATAATGACCAAGTGAAAAACCACTTTGTCCCCTAAGGCACTTTTCATAGGCACTTCATCGCAGTCAACCACAGGTGATAATTTCATTAGTCATGATGTCACTGCACGCATGGTTTGCTAGCATCCCATTTTCCATTGGCAAGGAGCTCAGCACTGAGTTCAAGTCCAAGAACTCAACCAAAGCAAAGTAAAAAAAAAAAAAAAATCCCATCTTTGAGGAACTGTTTCATGGGACCACTCCTGGGACAGGTTTCTCAATTTGAACAGAGAGAAGTGAATATAAATAGTTGCTAACTAGGTACAAAATTATTAATGAGGTAAAAAAAAAAGGGGGGGCAATAAAAAAAACACTAACATATAGGTAGCAACTTCAGGAAGCAGCTACCAATCTTAGAGCTAAGGGAACTAGGAGAAAAGGTTTCAATTATTGAAATGCGTAAGTTTAGAAGAGGGGCTCTGCAGAGCTGAAACTCAGACCTCTGAGGATGTGTCAATGCTTGGAGGGTGCTGGTGTCTCTCAACTTGGAAGAAGGTCCCATGGGGCTGAGACCCAGGCCTCTTGGACATGGGGCACTGGCTGGCTGGTACTCGTGTCTCCAAGAAGAGCACATTGAAGTTGGTTCTGCAAATGGTGGGAAACTGTAGTCTCCCGCTGCTGCTACAGGAGGACACTGCTGTTGCCAGGGAGTAGGATGGAAGCATTGGGGAGTGATGCTCACAGAAATGTAAGCCATCAGAGAGCCCACAGGACGTCCACAGGGAACCAAAAGAAGAAGTAGTCTTTTTTCCTTGCATGCTCTCTCCCTGTGCATTAATTGTGTCTTTTTATTTTCTTTTATTTGATGCTTTGACATCTTGCCCCCCCCCCTTTTTTTTTTTTTGGTGGCTGGCCTGTCTGGGGATCTGAATCCTTGACTTTGGTGTTACAACACCATGCTCTAACCAACTGAGTTAACCAGCCAGTCCCTTGGACTCTTATTGACCCTGGAGGGACTGCCCCTTCCAGGACTAGCTAATTCCTAGAAATAGTAAACAAGTCACCCTAGAGCACATCTTTTATATGCAAACCAACCATTCCAGAGCCCATAACCCCAACCACCAGCTCTAACTGGGCTTTCATCTGCTGGGCCACTATCCACTTGCACTAATCACCGCAGGGCCAGGTACCAGACAGCTAAGAACAGCCCCTACACCCTAGAACCTGCTGAAATTATTCAAACTAGGCAATCCTAAGCCTGCTTAGCTTGCCTTGCCCATTCCTTCCAATAAAAAATTTTAAAAAGACCCTTTCCCACATTTCTCCTTTGTCCCCTCTGCCTCCAGACTGATCCCAGTGCTTCTTGGTGTGCTTCCCCCCATCCCCGGACATGGCATGCCTGCTGTTCCTAGGGAACTGTGAGTAGACTTCTTCGTTCATGACAGTCACTTCCGTGCCTTTGTGTCTTACCATACCTGATTAAAACAAATTCCTGTGCCCTTAAAACACCCTGTAGCATCTCCTATTGACAGAGCCTAACAAGGAGCCCAGCTAGCAAAGCAGAAATGTGGTTTTCAGAGTTCCAGCCCCAGCCTCACAAAGCAGATTATAGAAAGGAGTACTTGGAGCACAGGGTAACAGTTTAATCGCTGGCACGCTGTGCAAGTTAGATAAGGTCCTAACTATTGAAAAGCTTATCGTCCAGGGCAAAATTGTTCATGACCAGAATGCAATGGAGAAGAAAACGGCACCTTTGAGGCATGCCTCACCTGAGACCACCACACAGAGGAGCCCAGCAGAGGGGAACTGGGACAGCTGGCGCTGGAGGAGGACTGCAGTTTACAGTAGGGCCATCAGAAGGGTGCACTGAAGCAACACCCGGGAGGGGAGGCAGCTATGTGGACATCTAGGAGCAGTGTAGACATCTGGGAGCACAGCATTTGGGCAGAGAGAAGAGTAAGGGTAAAGACCCTGAGACAGGACTGTGCCTGCCTTCCAGGAATGGCCAAGAAGCCAGGTGAGGTTAATTTACGTGTCAACTTGGCTAGGCTGTGGTGCCAGGAACAGCCAGTCTAGCTGTTCCTATGAAGGTAACTTTTAGGGCTGTGATCAATATTTAAATCAGTACAGTTTGAGTAAAACAGATTACTCCCTATAATGTCAGTAGGCCTCCTCCAATTCAGTCGGAGACCTTAAGAATAAAGTCCGAAGTCCCCCAAGGAAGAAGGATTTTTGCCTCCAGACAGCAACATAGGAATTCTGCTTGAGTTGTCAGCCTTCGAACTTGAGACTGCCACATCAACCCTTGCCTGAATTTCCAGCCTGCCAGCCTGCCCTGCAGATTTCAGACTTGCCTGTCCCCACATCACATGAGCCAATTCCTTAGAATAAATCTCTCGCTCCACATATGTAATATTCATTCCATTGGTTCTGTTTCTCTGCAGTACCCTGACGGACACAGGCCAGGGTAGCAGAAGACAGTAAACAATGGGGTGAGTACAGTGACAGGGGCCAGAGGTGAGGCGTGGGGGTGGGGAGCTGATGGTGTAGGGCCTTACAGCCATCAAGAGGGTTGTGGCCTTTACATGGGCTGGGAGGTCACTGGAGGCTCTGAGTAAAAGAGTGATCTCATCTGACTTTTATGTTCAAGCTCTCTGTGGCTGCTATGGGGAGAATGAACGGCAGTGTCAGGGGTGGTAGCAGGCAGCCCAAGGAGGAGGCCACCGGAGTGATGGGGACATGGTTAGGGGTTATAAGTGGGGAGTGGGGGGTGCGGTGCCAGTGGTGAGACATGGTGGACAAATGCCTCTGAGACATTGGCTGCTGGATATTCAAGTCTGGACTTCAGAGGCCTGGGCTGGAGATGTGGATGTGGCAGCTTTGAGCCTCACCCATGACCACACAGGGAGGTGGCAGAGCTCTGTCCAGGACTCGGGCCTGTGTTCCTCCCTCAGCACCACACACATGGGCTGTGTCCTAGGGAGCCTTCTGTAGCCTCTTTCCCAGACACCCCACAGCTCCCCACACTGGGTCTCCCAACAGGAGCACCGTCCTGGGTGTCCAAGGCAGTGTGGTGGCCACCCACACTTCCCCACTGTTCATGCACAGGCCCAGGCACTTCTGGCCACAGTTATTCCCAGATGACAGGAAGGAGCCTGTAAATCCCCAAACCTGGTTACCCATTAACCCAGTCCTAACTGAGAGCCAAGTGGACAGGCCTCATTTTCTCACAGAGCTGGTGACAGCTAGTCTGAAAGGCAAATGGGTTTCATCTCCTGCGCTAACCTTGACTAGTTAAGTTTGACTCTGTGGAGGGCTGTCTTAGTAAGGGAGAGTTGGCAGTAATCAATTAGTAACGTCTCCAATAGGGTAGGAGGAAAGCGAAGCTACTCTTTAAATATCTGTCACCTGGATTGAACACTTACCTCATCCTTCCCTCCGAGCAGCCCGGGTAGGGAATCTGAGGGATGGGATGAGGGTTGTAGAGACAGCGGAGGAAGTAATACAAGTAGGGAGAAGCTTGTGTGGAGGTCCATTCATTTATTCAGCAAATAATTTCTCATGCCTAGTAGGTGCCAATCACTGTGCTAAGTGCAAGGGATAAAAAAGTGGAAATAAGTAGACTCTATAAACCTACTATATTAGTCAACTTGCACTGCCATACAAAATACCACAGACAGGGTGGCTTAAACAACAGAAATTTGTTTTCTCACAGTTCTGGAGGCTGGGAAGTCCAAGATCAAGTTGCTGGCTGATTTGGTTTCTTGTGAGGGCTCTCTTCTTGGCTTGCAGACAGCTGCCTTCTCACTGTGTGCTCACATGGCCTTACTCCTCTGTGAGTAGAGAGACATTCTTCTTATAAGGCCACAGTCCAGCTGGATTTGGGTACCACCCTTATGACCTCATTTAACCTTAATTACTTCCTAAAGACTCTGTCTATAAATTCAGACATATTGGGGGTTAGGCCTTCATCATATGAATTTTGGGGGACAAAATTCAGTCCTTAACACATGCCCTCATGGAGATTATAGTCTCATGAAGATGGACTATCTAACAATATAAACAAATAAATAAAAATATAATTATGATTCCTATTAAAAAATAAATAGGGTGCTATGATAGAGAATATCAGGAAAGGAGAACACAACTTATACAGGGTGATAAGTGCTGTCTGAGGATGTGATATTTGGGTTTGGGCCTGAAGGATAAGAAATAGTCATCCATGTAATGGGCAGGGAAAATGGTGTTCTAAGAAAAGAGACCCACAAGTGCAAAAGCCCTGAGGTAGGAAAGAACTTAGTATGTTTGTGGAATGGAAAGAATGGTTTTTGCTTTTGAAAGACCACTCCAGTTTCTGTGTGGAGAATAGACTATATAGGAGGAAGGCAAATGTAGTCCAAGGCTATTATAGTTATTCAGGCCAGAATTGATGGTGATTGGAGCTAGAGAAGTGAAAGCAGAGATGGAAAGAAATTGATTGATTCAAATATGTAGCATTTGAAGCTAGACTAGATAGTATTTGTTCATTGATTAGATTCGAGGGGTGTGGGAGGGAGGCAAAAAGAGTAATCCCTCAGGACTGGCCTGAGCCACTGGGTGGATGGTGGTGCCGTGTACTGATACGTGGATTCCTGCAGGAGGCACAGATTTGGAGGGACTAATTAGGAGTTCTCCTTGGGGCTTGTCTGATTTGAGATGCATTCTAGACATCCAGCTGTAGAGCCTGCAAAAGGAGCCAGGGTGAGGCCAGTGCATTATAGGAAAGGTGTGTTATAGAAGCCACCTGAAGGGCTGGCCCATGGCTCACTTGGGAGAGTGTGGTGCTGATAACACCAAGGCCACGGGTTCGGATCCCTATATAGGGATGGCCGGTTAGCTCACTTGGGAGAGCATGGTGCTGACAACACCAAGTCAAAGGTTAAGATCCCCTTACCAGTCATCTTTTAAAAAAAAAAAGCCACATAAAGAAAGTGTTTCAAGGAGGAGTTTGTTCAACTTCATCGAATGCTGTTGAGGGGATTAAAGGGAACAAGAATGTAAAAATGCTACTGGATTTGACAAAGTTGAGGACATTTGTAACCTGGACAAGCATTTTAGTGGAGTGTTGAAGACAGAAACCAAACTGGAGTGGGGTGAGAAGTGAACGGGAAGTGAGAGAACTGAGACGACAAATACAAAGGCTCACTCAAAAGTGTTGCCATGAGGGATGGAGAGAAATGGGTTGACAGCTGGATGGGGATATAGGGCATGGGGTGAAGATCTTGTCTGTTATTTTTTTTAAGACAGGAGATGCCAGAGCCCATTTCTGTACTGACGGGAATGAGTTGGTAGAGAAAGATGAATGATACTGGAGAAAGAAGATTACAGGAACAAAGTCCTTGAGCGGGGAGAGCTTGAGATCAGGATAGAAGAAGCATTGCCTTTAGATAGAGACGAACACTTCTCCATTATCATGGGGCAGGAGAGATGGATCCAAATGTGAGCGCTTTCTAAACCTGACGGTAGAAAAATAATGGGGTTCCTCTTTTTATTCCAAACAAAATTTCAATAAAATGACCTCATGAGTTGTGAGACCATCAGTCAGAAGAAAGCACGTGAGATTATCGAAATTCCATCAAACACATTTTAGGCAATGTGAGCTGCAAGACCAACCCTTGACATCGTGATTATAAAAGAGGCTTATGTAACAGTTGTCCTAGTGAGAAGAATCACCATGGATGTTTGCAGCTCCAGATCTCATACCAGATGAAAATCTCTGGTCATTTATAACTTCAATACATGATCATCTAATTTTAATTTAGTAAATGGAGAGTCCATTTACTAGTTAGGGTGATTAACATTAGCTGCTGTAACAAACAACTCCAAAAATGTAAATGGCTTAACTTAATAGAAAGTCGTTTCTCATTTATGCCACAGTCCAATGCAGGTGGTAAAGGCTTTAGTCTTTACAGTCTTTCAGAGACCCAGACTTCTTCCACCTTAGGGTATTGCTTTCTGGGTCCTTGAAGTCCTTTCCTTTCAGCTGATAGATGGAGAAGAGAAAGCATCATGCCAGGAAGGTTTGTATGGGCCAGGCCTGAAAGAGATACACATCTCTTCCACTCACATTCCATTGGCCAGATCTCAGCTACATTCCATACCTCAACAGCCCCAGCTGAGGTCCCCACCAAAAGCCAGCATCATATTAACTGATGATGTGTGCAAAGATATCTCCAGCTGATTTTAGCCCTCAGCTATCAAAATTTCACCACTGAGGCCCAGGACATTGAGGAGCAGAGATAAGCCACCCCTGCTATACCAGGAAGGAATCCCCACCATTGCATAAGGCCTAATCCCTATAATATTTTCCTTTTTCTATATTATTCACAGTGTTTCTGACTGCCTGATCCAACCCTAACTGATACAACCCATGAACTTTAACAGAACATAATGGCCATTCTGAATGGTATAAGCTCCATACAAGTTGAGTACTTTCAACTTTCAATAACGTTTAGGCCCCTTTCGATGCCACAGTTACTTCATTAGCTATTAGAATCGATTCATAATTTTTGTGGAAATAGTAAACCTGTTTTTCATTCCAGAAATACAAGTTATTTGTTTGATTTTTGAATAGATTCTCTATAGCATCAGAGGCTTTTCCAATCTGTTGTGATTTTTATGTAGTATTAGTATTAATTCCTTATTGATATCTTTTAAATTTTTTCTCCTGCAGATTGAGAAGATTTTTATTTCCGATATTTAAAAGGAACACGTATCCCAACACTAATCTCTTTATCCTGGGTGTTCATCTTTAACATTTTTCTTTAAGTTCTGGATTTTTTAAGAAAACAAAACCCCACACACTTATTACAAGTATTGTAATGCACCAACAATAGAACCAAAGTGAAGGCTAAACAATTCAGAAGCAGTAACAAGTGAGTAATTTGAAGATAAAGATAAACTGATGATTCCTCCAAAGCAGGGAGTGTTTCGTACAGATCAAGCAACGCCGTGCAGTGCCTGCCGACCGATGTGACGGGGGCGATGCAGCAGACAGCCCGGCTAATGTTTCTCAGAAGTCACTATTTCAGGAGGCCCATTTATCAATGTCTATGACAGTATCCTAATGAGTTTATATTATAACTTATTTTTATAAATAATTAATTTGACTGTTTATTGCAGTTACTATTTACCATTTGCCAAGTAGAATGTTAGCGTTTCAATATTTTCTCCACCGTCACCCTGTTCACAGTGAATCCCTGTTTATTAACAGTCCTGTTTAGCACAGCTCCTGCCTCTGTGGGGGTGGAGGGCGGGCAGCATTGGGTTACTCTATTAGAGGTCGCTCCCCACCTGCAAATTCTCCTCGCAGAATTCAAATTATAGAAGCTCTTTGTTTGTTCTTTTTAAATGGAGGAAACATTTCCTTTATGCAGTCAAACCCTGTGTCCATATCATTTCTCTCTCTCTCTCTCTCTCTTTTTTCTAAAAAGAGATGGCCGGTAAGGGGATCTTAACCCTTGACTTGCTGTTGTCAGCACCACGCTCTCGCAGTGAGCTAACCGGCCATCCCTATATAGGATCTGAACCCGTGGCCTTGGTGTTATCAGCACCACACTCTCCCAAGTGAGCCACAGGCCGCCCCTATCTGCATGATTTCATGTTTATTTTATTCTGGGGATCTTTTCTTTCCTGTCCAATGCTCCTCACACGACACCCCACAAGCCTCACCCAAGCTCATCAACTACCCTGCTTTTACTTCTTCTCCTTTGGCCTCCAACTCTCCTGAAGCTAGATCACAGCACCTCAACTAGAAATGCAATCATAGATCAACAGCCTAGCACTCAGAATTCTTTTTTTTTTTTTTTAAGATGCCCGGTAAGGGGATCTTAACCCTTGACCTGGTGTTGTCAGCACCACGCTCACCCAGTGAGCAAACCGGCCATCCCTATATAGGATCTGAACCCGTGGCCCTGGTGTTATCAGCACCACACTCTCCCATGTGAGCCATGGGCCGGTCCCTCAGCACTCAGAATTCTGACATCACAGCATGGCCGTAATAATCTGGGAGTGTGGAACACTGTCAGACAGAAATGACCACTAGCCTACCATGCCCTAGAAAACTTTCAATAATCCTCTCCTGGGAAATCTCTGTCTTTCTATTTGCACCTAAATCATACAAAAATGATCTCAACCCATTTAGAAACAGATTTTAAAAACAGGGCTGAACTGTAGCTCAGTTGGTTAGAGCATGGTGCTGATAACACCAAGGTCCAGGATTCAATCCCTGTACCAGCCAGATGCCAAAAAAAAAAAAAAAAAAAATTTCATAAAACTAAAGAAGGAGATTTTGAAATAAAAAACAAAACAAAGAGAAGAGAAAAAGTAAAATTGTATACATACCTAACAACATACATCAGAATAAATTCCAGATTGAGCAAAGATCTGAACCTACAAACTAAACCTATAAAAATACCAAAAGGAATGTATAAATGGATAATAGACTTTACTAGGTAAAATGAGAAATTTCTGTATATCAAAAAACACCCTAACAAAGCTAAAAGACACAGATTGAGAAAATATGATAGGCAAAAGATTTTATCTATAATATAGAAGGAAATACTACAAATTAATAGGAAAAAGATAACCTTAGGGTTAACAGAGCATGAGTGAGTTGTACAACTCCAAAAAGCCTAACATGTGAATAATTGAAGTATAAAAAAGATGGTATAAAAAGGAAAAATATTTGAAGAATTGATGGCTCAAATTTTTCAAATTTGAGAAACTTTTGGGGGTGATAGATATATTCATTATCTTGTTTGTAGTCATGGTTTCACAGGTATATACATACGCCTTGTCAAACTGTACACTTCAATTATGTGCGGTGTATTGTACATCAATCATATCTCAATAAAGCTGTTAAACAAAAAAATCATATGCAAGGGTTATCTGGTCCAAGGGTATAAAAAGGTCAGTCACAAAAAATAGGAGCAGTCAGAAGGCCAAGGTGTGAGAAATAACCAATTTCATACACTGCTATGGGAGTGCTAACTGGTGGAGAGCAATATTAGGAACATACCCTACAGAAGAGATCTGGCATATGAACATGTTTACTAAAGCAAAGTTTCTCCCAGTTAAAAAGGGAAGACAATTATAAATAGTCATTAATAGGAGAATGGTTAAAGGAATTAGGAGCAAGCCTGTGGTGAGTGTGTGTGTGTGTGTGTGTGTGTGTGTGTGTGTGTGTGTGTGTGTGTGTGTGTCTGCAAATGAAAGGATGATGTGGAGGGAAGCAAAGACTCCAAACTTAACTAAGGATGTCCTTGAGGAAGGCAGCAGAAAACCATTTAAGCAGGGTTTGGGTGAGAAGGGAGGGGAGGACTTTTACTTTTCACTCTATATTCTTCTTTATTGTTTGAATTTATGACAATGAACATTAATTGCTTTTGTAACTGAAAAAAGAAAAAGTGGAATTAAATTTTTTAAATGTAATCAAAATTTAAGAAAAAAATTAATTAAATTAAAAATACTAAATTGTAGCAAAGCAGTTGCGAGACAGGCACTCCCTTCCACTGCTCCTTTTCTGGAGAGCAATTTGATAAGACGTATTATGTCAATAACTTTTTTTGTTTTTCCCCAAATGTCCAAGGTATGAACCAGCCATGGGCACAGACCAAAAGCCAAGCTGGGGTAAACAAGGGGTTGCTTTGTCCCTCGTGATATGACATGGGCACCACCACTCACATGACACTCTACCCTAGTCAGGGACATTATGTCAATAACTTTGAAGATGTTCCTAACAACAGTTAATATTAGTTACCCTAAGGAGGGGAAGTGCATAACTGGAGGACCTGTGAGGAAGGGATGTGGGGGGACCAGAGAGAGACCTCACTGTGCACCCTTTTGTACCTTTTGAATTTTATACCATGAGAATATATTTTATGTTTAAAACCTTGATAAAAAATTCTTTAAAAGTTCATACCCTTGGATCCAGCAGGTTCCCCTTCTAGAATTTATCCTAAGGGTAACGTACGTATGGCTCACGCTTAGCCACAAGGATATTCTCCACACCATGATTTATAATAGTGAAAAACTGTACACAACAATCAAAAGTCCAACAAGAACAGACTGGGTGAGTCAACGATGATGAGTGTATGAAATGGAAAATGTAATTGTTAAAAACGTTTTTGTAGAAAAATTGTACTGTCTTGGAGAGATGAACAAAATATACTGAGAAAAACAGGTTAAAATAACATATAGATAGAGATAGATAGAGACTGATAGTTTTAGATAGATAGGCAGGCAGACAGATGAGCAGATAGATACATAACCTGAAAGGATCTACAACAAAATGTTAACAGCATCTCTTAGTAGTAGCGTTATTAGGCTACCAGATTTTGATCAATGGATGAGCTACATTAGACAAAAACTGAGAAAACACCCTCTTAAGGCAAAGTCTGTCAGATGGAAATAGATATTTTTAAAGTAATACAATTGAACTTTATGAGGAATGGAATTTCAAGGACAAAATGAGTAAAGTAAGAGCTCTAAGATGATTAAGCCAGATTTTTTTTTTTATTTTGTCCTTTTTGTGACCGGTAAGGGGATCGCAACCGTAGGCTTGGTGTCGCTCGCAC
>NW_007736584.1:55684-56701 GCF_000696425.1 Galeopterus variegatus
AAAAAAACACAATAAAGAGTTAAAGATTCAAAAGACAGAAAATAAAAGTGGACAATTATAAAGAAAAACAAATTGAATGATAAAAAAGTTACCAAAATAATTAAAAAACCCAAGAATTTCAAAGATAAAACATTAAACATAAATCCTCAATAGGATTACAGAGGGAAAAACCCCACAGAAAACTATTTAAGGAGCAGATCAGCAAGAAAAATAATCACAGGTTGGACTGAAAAATAGGAAAAATTCCCTTATTTCAGGGGCCCAACGCAAAATGAAAATGTGGGGCCGCTTGTTAAAAAATTATTCAGTTTCACTAAGGTGATGGGAGAGCATTACAACACTTGTGGGCCCCTGTGTGGCATGCATGTTGCTTGCCCCTGAAGCCGGCCTGTCCAGGGGTCGGTCTGGGCTGGGAACAATGTGGAGAGTCTGGAAGCCAGGGAAGCTCAGCTCAGAGCAAATGGGAGGGAAAGGGGCTCGATCTGCATTGCCAGCGCCACCCTGGCTGCCCCTGCTGACCAGCTCCCATCTTCCCATCTTGAAAATGTGCGCATGTCCTGACTGCAGCTGTGAAGGCCTGATGGTGTGATGAGTGTGGCAGCTCACATTTGTTGAGTATTGACTGTGAGCCAGATATTAACTGCTTTCCATGGATAATGCTTTACAATCCTTACAAGAACCCAATGAGAAAGGTACTATAATTGAAGTAGTTTTAAAGACGAAGAAATAGATGTTCAAAGACGTTGAATGACCTGCCCAAGGTCACATGGATGGTGAGTATGTAGTCAGCTCTGTCTGCATCCTGGACCCATGATCTTAACCACTGTTCTAATCTCCCAGGCCCACAACACAGGTCAACCCCTACTATACACATGGCCATGGTCTTGAGGCCACCCAAAGGGCCGGGTACAAAGACTAGGTTCTCCTGACCATTGACCCCTAACACATGCACCTAAGACCAGCACTTGTGAGTCAGTCAGATCATCACTGGTTGCCGGAGACCAGCTCCGCAGGATT
>NW_007736584.1:61004-62621 GCF_000696425.1 Galeopterus variegatus
AAGGGCAGACTTAAGCCTCCAGTGGCTGAGGACGGGGAGGGAGCTTTTACACACCCACCCACTTCCTTATGTTTGCTTCTGTGGTGTGGGTTTTAGGGAGGAGAGAGAAAGGGAAAATAGGGTTTCTCATGTGGCTGCCTGTGGTGAGTTGGGGCAAGCCACTTCCTGTCGGTCATATGGCTCTTCCCCTGCATGAGTAACTCCACATCAGTTGTTTTCAGTGCCAGGGGTGATGCTTCAAATATTTAACAACCAGAACGGCACAGGCACCAACCCATAAGAGCAGTCACCCGCTAATCTCTGAGCAGTGTCCTGATGCTTCCTGCTGTGCCAGTCCAGAGGTAGGGAGCAGCAGGGACTCTGATAGGTAGTTCCAAAGTCCAGGGAGTCCTGGGGGTGGGGGAAGACTGGCTGGAGTGCAGGAAGCACTTGGGGAAGTGGCTATTTACCAAGTGATACGGAAATGTTTTAATATTTTAACAATCGGTATGTTCTTCTGGTGTATTCCAGCTGAATTTCAGCCTTGCCACTACTAATCCAATTCATTGTCTGTAACTAGGAGCTGGCGGCGAGATCCCTCCAGGCCCTGCTCGTAAGAGACTCAATGCCAAGCCATTCTCTTAGGTATCGATGGTCCCTTGAAATATAACTACATTTTTTTGCAGATCTCCAGTTGACAGCATGCCATGTTCCTTTGTAGGAAGACTCAATGCCAAGCCATTCTCTTAGGTATCGATGGTCCCTTGAAATATAACTACATTTTTCTGCAGATCTCCAGTTGACAGCATGCCATGTTCCTTTGTAGGGGTCCCACTAAGCCTTCAACTCCCAATCTTATCTAGCCTCTTTATCCCCAGCTTCAGGGTCTGTAGGTGTGCTGTTCAATCTAATAACTACAACCTACATGTGATTACTTAAATTAAAATTAAATAAAAATGCAAAATTCAGTTCCTCATTTGCACTAGCCACATTTCATGTGCTCAATAGCCCCAAGTGACTAACAGCTCTCATATTGGATAGGATGGATACAGAAGATTTCCATGGTTGCAAAAAGTTCCATTGGACAACACCAGGCTATAGGATCTATATTCTGTAAGACAGGAATTGGCCACTCGAGGGCACAGTCCTTACCTTCTCTCCAAGTGGCTTTGCCACCACATCTTCTCTATCCAATATGTCTTCCCACCGCATCCCACCCCTGCCATTGTAGCATTGAGGCAGATCAACACATCTTACAGGTCAGCTGAGATACAACTGGGAAATTAAGAGTCAGACTCCTCTTCCTGAGGATGCTCCAAAACTTCATGAGCTAATTCTTTGGGGTCACCCTCCTAGAGCTTTGGAGAAGGGAATCATGTGAATACACCCACAAGGAATGAGGGTACAAGATAGTCTGTCTCCCTTTACAATAACAATACTCCTCCTGCCTCAGCCCTCTTTATAGAAATATAACAGGAGGAGAGATTGTTGCACTAGTTCTGAAGTTGGACATCTCTCAGCAAACACTGTAGGAAGGTGACTGAGTATAACCTTCCGTACTCTCAGTTTACTAATGCCCATCAGTTGCCTGTTTGCTCCCAATGCTATTCTCATCTTATTATGCTCCCCTCTGTACAG
>NW_007736585.1:0-25631 GCF_000696425.1 Galeopterus variegatus
AAAAATAAATCTACTGTCTAGGGATACATGTACAGAACCTCAAGCTATCAAAAGATTTGTCAAATGTGCGATATAATAATTTATGATATAATAATTATTATAGGAGTATGCAAAAGATATATCCCAAGGAGACGATATTCTTCTGTGCAACTGGAAGGATGTAGTCAATATCGCCGAACAGGAGAATACTGAGGCTATTACCATCCATCCTTCACTGTCCTGCTAGATTTAGGGTACGTTTTTCCTCAGTGTAGAACAATTTAACAATACCAAAAGGAAGCACGCATGATATCTCTCAGCTATGATTGTATTTACTCCATCTCTCCTGTTTCATCTTGATAAAGACTCTGTCACCAGCATTCTAAAAGTGATGCTGTTTGCAGAACATAAGATATGACCCTTCTTTGAATAGAATGCTTGCCAATCATCCTTAACTGCTTTCTTTCAAGGTACTTTGTGTTTCAGGTAAGATTATCAAAAATAATCTCAGCTTTTTCTTTGAATGTGCCAGATCTTATATTACCTCATTATTCCTTGCCCTGTCCTCGATTCATCTCCGGGTATTTTGCCTGATTTTTTTTTTTTAAGAGAAATTTAACAACTAGAATACATGAGTAAGAAAATAGCCTTCAAGATGCATACTTTATTAAAATATCCTATCAAAGCATCACAGAAGGGACTTTAAACAGTCATCTGGCTCAGCTCTTATCCCACTTTGATCATCTGTCAAACCATTGAAATTTGATGGCCATTTCTCTTGTTAATATTTTTCCTCATTTTACATAATATTTCTTGATTTCATTTTGTGTTAATCATCTTTTTGGACAAAATTTTCCATATGTCTATTCACTCATTCATTATTCAAAAATGTATTCAGCATTTATTTTACGCAGTAGGTTTTTCTAGGCACTGGTGAATAACCAAGGAGTAACAAGTCCATTTAATGCCTGGAGGCAGGTTTCAGAAATTTCAGTATCTTGTACCATGGCTGATTGTGGAGCAGTTAACAGGAATAGAAATGGCAAAGTGAGAGAGTGTGAACATGAAGAGAGCCTGCCTAGACTGAAATTGTTTTGTTCTGCATGTGTATTTGTCTCTAGCTTCAAGTTAGGTTTGGTCCAAGAAACTGAGGTTGGCCTGAGCCAACAGTCAGGAGCTCAAAGCTCTGGGAAGCAGAGAGATAGAGAATCTCAGGTATACAGGGACCACTCTGTTCATTTCTGAAACTGTGCTCACAAACCTGACCCATGTTTCCACCTCTTTCAGCTCCTCACGCTTCTTGTCACCGATCCTCATGTGTCTGCACTTCTCACACCCATCAGTCAGTCATTCAATCAGCATGTTCTAATTCTGTCTATGCTATGTATGGCACTGTGCTGGGACCTAAGGGATATAGAAAGGGAACTATAAAAAGAAATGCATTTTTTCTGTCTTAGGTGATGGCTCAGTCCCATAGAAGCATAAGAAACTTATAGAAAAAAAAAGGAAAAATGGCATAAGCAGTAACTCTAAGAATACAGAAGAGAAAAATCATCTCTGCCCAAGGTCATCAGGTCATATAAAACTTAGGTTTTAAAGAACGAGCAGCATGGAAAGCTATTATGGGGTAAGAACAAGATTTCAGCTGAAAGTTAGAATTTGAAGAAGGCACCAAAGTGGAAAGCACCAGGCTTGTTATGAAGAATGGCAAGTTGTCTAGTGGGGTTGAGACATAGTATATGTTCAGGGCAATAATGGGAATTTAGAAAGCTAGACTTGCTCAATGTTATAAGGTGCTGTAAATGCCAAAATAAGGAACTTACAGTTTATGTTTTGAAAGCTGTGAAAATCCATTGAAAATCTATGAGTGGTAAAATGATATAATCAAAAATATATTAACAGAATAAGATTGTGATAGGTGGAATATGGAACAAAAGTGGTACATTCTGAAATCAGAGAGAACAGTTAGGAGATTATCGTCATAGTACAGACATGAACAAAATGTCGGCAGTGGAAACAAAGAAAAGGACAGATGTGAAACCTATTTTGAAGGAAAAATTAGAAGTATTTTGTAAGTGAGCAGATATAAGATGTAATGGAGAAAACTGAGGCAAGGACAATCCCTGGTTTGAAAACGTTGTGAAAAGAATACAAAGCAAAGAGAATTAAAGAGAGATCTTGGGGATTTGTACTGGTGTATAAAGAAAAAAGTGAGTGAGAGTGGGGAAAATACACACGGTCCGTGCTCTGCTTTCGCACAGCACAAAAGACTGACTTCTGACTTCTGTGACCAAATGTGTGGGGACTTCTCCCCACCGGCAAACAAGCCAGGAATTATCCAGCAGACTCTAACAGGGTGTCCTCCAATTCAATTCTGACACTATCTACCTAGAGACAGTGGAGATAGTGCCAGATCCCACAAACTGAGGGCTCCCCCCACTTCAGTTCCAAGTCCAGTCCTCTAGAACTTCTGACCAACCAGCTATAAAGTCAGGGTTCTCACAATCCCCTCCTTGGATTCGATTAGTTTGCTTGAAGGGCCAACAGAACTCAGGGAAGCACATAGTTACATTTACCTGTTTATTATAAAGGATATTACAAAGGATATAGGTGAAGAGATACATAGAGCAAGGTATAGGAGAGGGGATGCAGAGCTTCCATGCCCTCTCCAGGCGTGCCACCCTGTAGGAGCTTCCATGTGTTCACCTCTCTAGAAGCTCCCCCAGACCTATGCTCTTGGGCTTTTCTGGAAACTTCATTATGTAGGCATGATTCAAGCATGGACAACTATGTAGATAGGTGATTGGACAAAAAGGATATGATCTAACACTAGCAGACAGAGTGGAGAAACCCAGCAAGACCTGTTCAGGTTTTCCTTGGCTCCTCTGTGAATTCCTTCCGCCCAGGCATGGGGCAGGGTCCCCACTGAAATGGGGATCTTATGGCTTACAGTCAGCAAAGGTAGGTCAGAGAACTTCCTGCCTCAGAGGGAAAAAGGAGCAGGTGAAAGAAGCCAGGAGAAGGTCACAGAGTAGCATAATCCAGGAACCGTAGATGAGAACCAATGTATAAGTATCATAATGTCACAGGAATCAACGAGGCAGTGAAGGGGCAGGGAAGAGAATCACTAAGAGTATATTATGTCATGACAGATGCAAAAGGGGAGGTTTTCAAAAAGGAGAAGGTATCTGCTGTGTCAACTCAAACTGAAAAGTCAAGAGAAATGAAGATTAAGAAAAGATCATTGTGTTTGGTGATTTGCAGGTAATTGATAAAAAATAGTTTCAATAGAGTGTGGGGACAGAAAAGAAAAAGCAAGAGTTTAAAAGTGAAGCCTCCAAAAGTATAAGCATTGAACATCAACTATTATTCTATGAAGCAGCTAAATGAAACGGTTTTAAAAGAGCTTGAGAAGCTAGCTATGTTGAGATAGGAAGTTTTGTTTTATTTTTGATAAAGCATATTTGGAGATTGAGATGAAGGAACCCGTGGAGAAGGAGATGCTGACGAAGCAAAAGAAAAGAACAGTCTTAAGCAGAATTCATCACGAGGCAGGAGGGTTTGAGGTCGAGAAAATACAAGAAGAGTTTAGCCTCAGACATGAGGAGGGGTGCTTGTTCCTCTGAAATCTAGAAAAAAGGGCACAGAATAGTGGAAGAGGCAGAGAAGTCTAGGGAGGGAGAGGAAGATGTGATAATAATAATTTGGAGGGGGAGAGAAGAGAAAGGGAAAGCACTTTGATTGGGTGCCTTTAGTCTTCACTAATGAAGGAGAGTAATGAGGGAGAATACAGGAGTACAAGACAGTCTTTCAGCAGTTGTTGTGATGGGCATGATGTGTTGACAAGTTTGCGGTGCACCAATTAGTCAAGCATCTATTCAGTATTACAGTGTGCCAAGCATGTACTCGGTGTTTTACATATATTATTTTACTTACTAATCTCCACAAGCCTACATGATATGCGTTATTGTCCCCCGTTTTACTCATTTGTTTTCATTCTTTCATTTTTATTGATAAAAATATTTATGGCTCTGAATTTTTCTCCCATTTCTGCTTCTAACATATCCCACAGATTTTGATATGTAATGTTTTCATATCACGATTTTAAAGAAATTATATAATTTAAATTTTAATTGTAATTTTAAAATTTCCAAGTAGAAGACTTGGAATTCTTTATTTTTTTTTTATTAATTTCTAGCTTTACTATATTGTATTCAGAAAGTGCTGTTTGTAGCAATTCTACTTTATGGAACTTATCAGTGCTTTCTTTGTGATCTAAGATTGGTTTTTGTGACTGTTTCTTGTACACTCGAGATAAAGATATATTATCAAAGTACAAATTTCCATATACATTCATAAAATCTATATTATTATGTTGTAATCATGCATAACTTTATTTTTGGCCAATTTGTTCTGTATTTTACTAAAAGCAGTATGTTAAACTCTCCTACTATGTTTTTCTCCCTATGCCTTTTTGAATCTTTTCTAATTTCTGCTTTGCAAAGATGGTTGCTATATTATTTGGTATATAGATATCAGTAACAGGAATGTATTTACTGTGACTTGTAGCTTTCAGCATTAAAAAGTTTCCTTTTTCTGGTTTAATGCTTTCTAGCTTAATTTTTGATTTGGCTTAGCTGATATAAATATTACAACTACATTTTTCTTATTGTTTCCATTTGACTGGTGTAACTTTGAATTTAACTCTATTTTAGTCTCTCCTAATCACTTTGTTCTAGGTGTGTCTCTTGTACACAACATACCATTGGGTATTGCTTTGTGAGCCAAATTGAGAAATTTTTCTTTTACTATGTAAGTTAAACCCATACTCATTCATTGATATGACTGATATTTTTGAACTAAGCTGTCATATAATTTTATCTTATGATCATTCTATATATATTATGTTATATTTTCTGTGTTTCTTTCTCTAATGATACGTTTTCTTTGCTCTTTTTAAAAGTTATTTTTGTATTTAGGAAGTTTTATATTTCATTTCAGATGTTACTTTTGTACTTCTGTTCATATATTTTAATGTCCTTTACCATGTTTTTTTTTTTTTTCCCCTTTTTGTCTTTTTTCGTGTCCGGCAACGGACCGCAACCCTCAGTGTCGCACCCATACTGGACCGGGACCGGCAACGGGATCGCAACCCTCAGTGCTGCGCCCACCCCTCACTCAGCCAGTGAGCGGGAACGGTCTGTCTGTGGGATCCGAACCCTCGGCGGGAGCGCCGCCGCACTCCCAAGCAGCGCACTGTAGCAGTGCGCCACCGAGCCGGCCCACCTTTACCATGTTTTGTAATGCAAACATTTTATCTGACATTTTAGTGTCGGTCTTAAGTGACACCCACTTATTACCCATACAAAAATCAATAAATTTATTCAACTTTTTTCTTTTCCTCCTTTTTTCCTCTCATTTCTTTAGATGCAGTACTTCTTTTTTAAAACATATAACATTTATATATTATTCTTTCAATTTTGTCTCCATCTTCATTTTCACCTAAGTATAATTTCTTTTTACCCACAGTCCTTTTGCCAAAGTTTCTCCAATTATCTCTTGGTTGGATGAAGATCATCCTCTTCTGGATTTCTCAAGAAGAGCTCATGGGCACAGAAATCTCCCAGTTCATGAGTGTTTAGAACTGTTTTTCTATAGCTTTGATAGTTGAAAGACAGTTATGCTGGGTATAAAAGCCTTGGTTCAAACTTTCTATACTTGAGTTTCTTAAAAACGCTGCTCCGTTGTTGCCTTGCTTTGAATATTACTTTGAAGGTATGATGCCAGTCGAATTCTCTTTTTCTTGTAAATTCTTTGATAATATTGCCTGGAGGTTTTGAGGATTTTTTTTTTTTTTTATCTTGAAAGACTAATATTTTTGATAGTATATGTCACTGAGTTGATTTCTGTAAGCAAATTTTTCCAAGATCTTGGTGGGTCCTTTCATTATGTAGATTGAGGTCTTCTTTTATTTCCGGAAGGTTTTCTTGGGCTATAGTTATACATATTAGTTCTGCTCAATTGTTTTGTTTTCCTTGTCCAGGGTCTCTAATTATACATATATTCAATTTTTTTGATGTCTTCTTGATTTTTACTCTATCTCACTCTCTTTTTTCTCTTTTACTTATTTTGCTCTTTCATTTTTATACATTTAGTTGTTTTTCTGCTTTTATTCAATGACTCTCATTAAATTTTCTTTAAATTTATTCTCCTTTGAGCATCTTTTAAGGTCACTGTCATTTTTATATCATTTTGTCTTTTTCTTCCATTTCTTTCCTGAATTTAATCATCCCTCATTATATTCCTTCCTATTTTTTGTATATTTTTGTTCTTAATTTTTGAATTTATGATTCAAAGTGTTTTAGTGTTATAACTGCAATTGTTTTTAATGCTTTTTAATTCATTGTGGATTATTGTGTTATAGTTTTCTTCTACTTCTATGATTTTTGGGGAGGAGGGGTGGTACTTACTAGCAGAATGTTCTAATTCCCATTTTTCTATTTTCTTCTTTTTAGTAGTTTTGTATAAAAAGGTGTTGCTTGCATTTCCTTGTTTCTTGAATAGGTGTGGTTCTTTGAGGTTGTTGATGAGATCATAGTTCAAGAGCACATTCTGTCAGATTAAAAGATTGCAGTTTCCTTAATGGATTTTTTTTTTTTTTTGTCAGTGAGGATAGGGGTGTGTCTTTTGACATTTATAGTTTACATTGTTGTGAGGGATTGTAAAAATTCCCCTATTGCTTCTTTTACCTTTGACTGCATGGTTCTCAAAGGGTGTCCCTTTCTTCCTTTTTGGCCTTGTCTCTCCTAGAAGTATCACCTTTCCAACATGTATCCTTGAATCCTGTGTACACTTTTAAATCTCTTTTCTTGTGATTAGTATTCTAATGCACCAGGACTCTTTTTCAGTTTTTTTTCACATAAGGAAGACTTTCTCTTTCTGGGGGTGATTTTATCTCAATCTCCTATTCTCTATTTAGCATAGTTTTTCTGGACCTCCTCGTCTCTCTGCAAAGACTGATATTCAAGGGTATAAATAGGTATGCTGGGAATTGGTATGTATTTTATTTCATTATTATTTTTAAATTATAGGTATGAGGGCTGTAGTAGATTGAATGTCCCCCAAATTCATTGAAGCTTGAATTGTGTTCCCCAAGTTTTATGTATTAGAAACTTGGCCCCCACTGTGACTGTTTGGAGGGTGAGAAATCCTATTACAGTAATTGAAAGGTGGGGCTTTGGGGAGGTGATTAGATTGTAGGACCATGCCATATTGAATGGATTAATTATGGTGTCAGGGGCATGGTTCTGAGGGCTTTAAAAGAAGAGCATGGAGAGAGGTTAGTCTCTCTCTGCTCTGCCATTTTCTGCCATGTGAGACCCCTGGGTCACTTTTGCCACCACCAAGGCCTTCACCAAAGTCACTTATGGCATATGGCCATCTACTTCATTTGACATTGTTGACTGCATTCTCCATCCTGAAAATTCTCTTTGTTTTCATACCCTGACCATCTGACCATTTCTCCCTCTCTCTCTTTCCCTTTGTCTCTCTCTCTCTCTCTCTTTCTTGGAGAAAATGGTGGGTTTTGGTTTTGGTTTTGGTTTATTTTGTTTTAGTTTTAAATTTGTTTTATTGTAGTAAAATACACATGACATAATATTTATCATCTTAACCATTTTTAAATATACAGTTCAGTGGTATTAAGTACATTTATATTGTTGTATAATCATCACCACCATCCATCTCCAGAACGTTTCATCTGGTGAAACCGAAACCCCATACCGATTAAACAGTAACTCCCCATCCCTCCCTGACCCTAACCCTTGGCAACTGCCATTTTATTATTTTCTGTCTCTATGATTTTTACTATTCTATGTACATCATATAAGTAGAATCATACAATATTTTTCTTTTTGTGATTGACTTACTTCACATAGCATAATGTCCTCAAGGTTTGTCCATGTTATAGCATATGCCAGATTTCTCTTTTTTTTTAAAGCTTGAATCATATTCCATTGTATGTATATAACACATTTTGTTTATTCATTTATTTGCTGATAGACACTTGGGTGGCTCCCGTATTTTAGCCATTGTGAATAATGCTGCTATGAACGTGGGTGTACAACTATTTTTTTGGCGTCACTTACGGCATATGGCCATCTACTTCATTTGACATTGTTGGCTGCATTCTCCATCCTGAAAATTCTCTTTGTTTTCATACCCTGACCATCTGACCATTTCTCCCTCTCTCTCTTTCCCTTTGTCTCTCTCTCTCTCTTTCTTGGAGAAAATGGTGGGTTTTTGGTTTTGGTTTTGGTTTATTTTGTTTTAGTTTTAAATTTGTTTTATTGTAGTAAAATACACATGACATAATATTTATCATCTTAACCATTTTTAAATATACAGTTCAGTGGTATTAAGTACATTTATATTGTTGTATAACCATCACCACCATCCATCTCCAGAACGTTTCATCTGGTGAAACCGAAACCCCATACCGATTAAACAGTAACTCCCCATCCCTCCCTGACCCTAACCCTTGGCAACTGCCATTTTATTATTTTCTGTCTCTATGATTTTTACTATTCTATGTACATCATATAAGTAGAATCATACAATATTTTTCTTTTTGTGATTGACTTACTTCACATAGCATAATGTCCTCAAGGTTTGTCCATGTTATAGCATATGCCAGATTTCTCTTTTTTTTTAAAGCTTGAATCATATTCCATTGTATGTATATAACACATTTTGTTTATTCATTTATTTGCTGATAGACACTTGGGTGGCTCCCGTATTTTAGCCATTGTGAATAATGCTGCTATGAACGTGGGTGTACAACTATTTTTTTGGAACACTTTCCTTTGCAGGGGGGACACTTTCAATTCATATCAGTATATTTTATCCAGAAGTAAAATTGCTGGATCACAAAAATAAATTTTATTTTTAGTTTTTTAAGGAACCACCATACTGTTTTCCACAGCAGCTATTCCATTTTACATTCCCACCAATAATGCACAGCATTCCAAGTTCTTCACATTCTTACCAATACTTGCTATTTTCAGTGTTTTGAATAGTAGCCATTCCAATGGACGGGAAGTGGTATTTCCTTATGGTTTAGGTTTGCATTTCCCTAATGATTATTGATGTTGGGTATCTTTTCATGTGCTAATTGGCCTAACCACTGCCATTCCAATGGACGGGAAGTGGTATTTCCTTATGGTTTAGATTTGCATTTCCCTAATGATTATTGATGTTGGGTATCTTTTCATGTGCTAATTGGCCTAACCATTCATATATCTTCTTCCTTGAAGAATGTCTATTCAAGCCCTTTGCCCATTTTTCAATTGGAGTTTTTGTTGAATTTTAGGAGTCCTCTATATAGTCCAGATATTCTATTTTTCTCTCTTTTATGAGCATTTCTTTCTTCCTCCATCCTTAAGTTAGTATTTCTCTAAACATGGTCTGCAAACTATGTAATCAGAATCACTTGGGATATATGTTTGGAATGCACAATCTCAGAATCGCCTATTGAATCAGAGGTACCAGACTAGGGATCTTGGATGGTGCATTTTAACATGTTTTCTGAGTGAAATTTAAAAGCATTAAAATATGAGAACTACTTCCTTAAATGTTGGCCTTTTCCAGGGTTTCTATCTTAGCTCATAGTTCTGATCTCATGGTATAAGTACCACCTGCTGACATACTGACAACTTTCAAAGGTATTATTATCCATCCTGACTTGTATTTTCCTGTGTCCAGCAGATCTAGACACCTCAAAGTCAACATGTGTAGGAGTGAAGTTATCATCTTTCTCCATAAACTGCTCCTTCATCTGTAGTCTCCGTTGGTAATGCTCTCATCTATCTAGTCACTGAAGATAAAAACTTGAAAATTAGAAAACTGGAAATAATCCTTATTTTCTCCTTTCCTTTACTTCCCTCCCCAGCCAATCAATTAATGCATTCAACTGATTTTACCTCCAAGTATTTCTCATTTTTTTCCACTTCTCTGCTTCAACTACCAGTGACACAATTTAAGGCTTTCACCATGGCTTGTTTGGGCCAACTTCTCTCTCTTCTTTTTAAACCACCTTCCTTACAGCCTCCAGTTTGGTTTATCTAAATTCAAAGTATATCAGCTCACAGCCCAACAGGAAACAATGGACACTTTCAACATAGGATAAGTCAAGAAAGCTTTATTCACCAACAAACAATTCCCACAGTTGTAGGTGAAAGGCAACCACACAAATGGTGTAATAATGTGACCAAGCCATTACCACCTCTAGGCTCCCTGGGATCAGGGGAGTGAATGGTTACTGGAATATGAAAAAATTAAGTGGGTGCTATGGGTTGAATGTGTCACCCAAAAGTTCATGTGTTGGATACCTGATCCCCATTGTAACAGTATTAAGAGGGTGGGAAATTTGATTATGGTATTTGACAGGTGGGGCCTTTAAGAGATGATTGGATTATCAGGACTATGCCTTCATGAATGGATTAATCCATTCAGGGAATAAATGAGTTAAAGGTTTAATGGGTTGTTATGGGCACAGATTGGTGGCTTTATAAGGAGAGCACATGAAAGTTCTTTTGCCATTCTCACCATGTGATTGCCTGCATCACCATGGGACTTAGTTCCCACTAAGAAGAAGGTCCTCACCAGATGTGCTCCCTGGAACTTGGACCTCCCAGCCTCTGAGACTATAAGAGATAAACCTCTTTTCTTTATACATTACCCCGTTTTAGGTATTCTGTTATAAGTGACAGAGAACTAACTAACACAGTGGATAAGTCTGGCTGCTTTGAAAGAAGCAGAGATCTTTGATTAACTGAGGGGGCATACCAGCTCAAGGTTTCCTCACAGGGAAGATGCCAGATAAATACCCTGCCCTCACTCCTGCCCTCCTTCAGATCTCCCAACTGGGGTCCCTATTAGCCAAAACTAAATGGGAATCAGAAGACAGGACACATGATGTAGTCTACATAGGTCAGTCTCCAGGGCACAGTGCAGAATTGAGAAGAGTAGAGAATAGATCTGCAAGGGCAGTGAAACTATCCCTCACACAGATCTTGCGATGTAGCTCCTGTGCTTGTAAACAACTGGTTTCCCCCATCTCATATTAGGCAAAATTTTTTTTCTTTAAAATGGAACACAAAGTATCCCTCCTTGCCTCATTGCCTTTTTGCCTGGCCATCTTTGTCTGGTTTACCATGTTACAGAATACAAACTGCATGTGGTTTTATACTCCCCTCTTAGTGTTTCTCACCACTATGTTTTCGCTCAGGCATTTCCTTTTAGAAGAAATGCTCTCTTTCTCCCTCCAACTCCTCTCAAGAAACAGCTCAGCCATATCCCTGACTAACATCCCTCTCCCTGACTTCTGCAAAAATTCTGACTTGTCTAGTTATACCTTCTCTGTACTGTGTCCTTGTCTCAATCATTGCTTTTACCACATTGCTTCATTATTATCTATGTGTGTTTTTCCCCAACCTGACTCTGAGTTCCCTGAATAAAGAAACAACATCTTAAACATTGTTTATAGTCACAGGGCTAAGCCCAGGGCCTATTTGTTGAAAGACAAAAAAATTAATTAGTAATTTCTCTCTGTCTTTTATCTCTCGTTATGTGTGTGCTAATAGTCAAAAGAATCACTTTCACATTTCTAACAAATGGTGTGCATCGACGTACGGCTCGGTGGGGCTACAGCCAGCATTAATATTGAAGTAGTAAGTGGTGGCCAATTTTTGTTTCCTCTGTAATGGAAATTGATGGAAGGAAGATTCACTGTGGATAATTAGATTGATTTTAGTTTTACCATCTTAATATCCAGACAGTTCTCAAAAGTGATTGTTGTAATTACAGAAAGACAAGTTGATACAGAAAGCCATTCTTTATTTTTTCTATCTCCAATGTAGATTCACTGTGCAGATAGAAAGACTTTCTTAATTCTTTTTCTACTCCTCATTCTCTGTATACCTTCCTGAGAAAAGCTTTGTTTTCATTTTATTGTGTATTTCATTTTAATTAACATGTTATCAGTGTAGGTTGAAACATGGAAGATTGAGGCCATAATAAGGGCACACAGAATCAATCATTGTACCAAACAATTTTCATTTAGCATCTATCAGGTATATACCTTGACTATAATGGGACAAACCAAGAAGCATTAGGCAACCTCCTAGTCTGCATCTCAGAAACAGACTAAAGTTGCCTCTGTACAAACATAGGTGTATATTATATTTAACATCTATCAGGTATATACCTTGACTATAATGGGACAAACCAAGAAGCATTAGGCAAACTCCTAGTCTGCATCTCAGAAACAGACTAAAGTTGCCTCTGTACAAACATAGGTGTATATTAGAGGAGAGACACCTTTTCACAAATCCTGCGTTTTGCTAGAACAGATTTTTCCTAAATGTGTCCTTGTTCCTCCTGACTTCTCTCCTCCCTTCTATTTTCTTTGCCCTTGGGGAGCAGGTGGCTCCCCAAGTGTCTTACAGACATTGTTAATTTGTAACCAACAACTGTACATATCTTAGAAAGGTTTCAGAATACAGGTGGATATTTGCCAGCCATTTGTGATATTAATGTAATGTTCTTATTCATTGTAATGTTCTTTTAGTCAAATAAAATGCCAAGAAAATAAATGCTGGCATCAACACACAATCAATTATTTTTTATAATGATGGTGTTCTCGGTGCTATTAAACTTTTAGTTAGAAACAATAAACTCTTATTCACCTGCCTTTTCTCTTTGCCATGGTGCAAAGCACTAAAAATACGGTTTGTAAAGGAACCCATCTCTCATTTATATGGGACAACAAGACAAACAGAAGAAGAAAAACAGGAAGCTCACTTAGAAAATAATAAAATTACTTCCATGAACAGAAATGAGAATAAGAAATCACAATGCAAGACATTGTGATATCCTTGAAGATAAAATTTGTATTCTCCGCTGTTCCTGGCACAATTCTTTGCATATTGTTAGTGCTTGAAATTTTTGGTTGAACTGAACTTAATTAATTCCAAGCATATATTTCTGCATTTCAAAAATTATTCATGAGAAAGTCTCAGGAAGGAACATATTGATTTAAGCATCAAATTGTATGTTGACATGTGTGCAAATATATTTCCTAAAGCATGTGATACCTAATTAAAGCTAATTCTGTTTGGGTTTCAGTAAATCAAAAAGAAGAAAATATATATGCCATTTTCTCCCGACAAAGACTACACATTTTACTTTGCAACAGAGCGTCTTGTAACTTAACTGGTTTGCCAGCAGAAGGGACTGGACGCACTACAGTGTCTTCCTTGATGATGTCCTCTGGGAGTTCGTTTGTGTGGTTTTGTTATAATCAGTTAAGGGTGAAAATAGGTAATCCAAAACTTAAAAACAACATTAGCTTTTAATGAAGTAAACTATAATTGTTATGAGTATGGATGCTGCAGTTAAAATAATGCAATTGGTTTCCCCCAGGCTCTGCTACTTACCAGCTATGGGACCTTGGAACATTCACTTAGCCTCCTAAGCCTTAATTTTCTCATCTCAATATGGGAATGGTAACACTATCTCTATGATAGTTTTAAAAGTATCAAATTAGATCATGTATATAAAGTTCTTTGCATGGTCTTTGACACATAGTTAGTACTCAATAATTGACAGCTATTATTATTAATAATAAATGATGGAAAATTAACTTGTAAAAGGGCAATAATTTAAATGGATCATTGAAACCTTTCATCTAACAAAAAGCGAGGATGTAACCTAAGATAAAGGCTAACTATTTCAACATGTCTAAAGATCTTGAAGAGTAAAAATGTAATTAATATGTTAAAAAAGAGAATTTGTCAATATAGACAATGGGAAGAAGAAAGAGCCATAGGCAGTGCTCACTCAAGAACAAGAGAGGAAGGGCCCACTGCATCCCTGACTCCTGCCCTCTCTCTTTGACTGGCCAACTTGTGTCCAAGCATCACTTCCTTCAGTAGGTCTTTCCTGTCTCTCTAGATTAGATTTAATCCCTCATATGTGTTGCTTTCTCTGTGTCATAGCTATTTGGGACAAATAACTCTTCCTCCCCACTTGAGTTTTANAAAGGCTAACTATTTCAACATGTCTAAAGATCTTGAAGAGTAAAAATGTAATTAATATGTTCAAAAAGAGAATTTGTCAATATAGACAATGGGAATAAGAAAGAGCCATAGGCAGTGCTCACTCAAGAACAAGACAGGAAGGGCCCACTGCATCCCTGACTCCTGCCCTCTCCCTTTGACTGGCCAACTTGTGTCCAAGCATCACTTCCTTCAGTAGGTCTTTCCTGTCTCTCTAGATTAGATTTAATCCCTCATATGTTTTGCTTTCTCTGTGTCATAGCTATTTGGGACAAATAACTCTTCCTCCCCACTTGAGTTTTAAATCAAATGAGAATTAGACAAAAGATTATGACACATGGAGGTAAAATTAACACCACCTTTACTAATAAAGTTAATATTGGAGAATGTAGCTTAGAATTGCCAGTAAGTGGAATTTTTAACCTGAACTGAAAAATTGGGATTCTCAGTACAGGTACAGGCAGTGATGAATCCTTGAGCATAGGCCCTTCTAACACCTGCTGTCTTCAGGTAGGCAAGCAAGTGAGGAAGTGAGGAAGGGACTAAAGGCCATGCATGCCCAGTTCAATTATCTTAAACTCATTTTTAAGAAAATTTACTCCTCCTCCCCAGGAGACAAATGAGTGAAAAGGTGGAGAAAATCCTGGACACGTTCATGGAAAATCCAGGTTAAGCTCCCTCCACATGGAAGGAGATATTGAGAGTAGGAAGTAAGTGCTCCCTGTATTAGCCAGGGTCCTCTAGAAAAACAAAACCAGTAGGAGACACCCATACACTCACAGAGGTAGTTTTACAGGTCCAGCATCCCTAATCCAAAAATCCAAAATCTGAAATGTTCCAAAATCAAAAACTTTTTGAGCACCAGTATGATGCTCAGATGCAATGCTCATTGAAGCATTTAAAATTTCAAATTTTTAGATTAGGAGTGCTGGACTGGGAAGTATAATGCAAATATTCCAAAATTTGAGAAAATCTGAAATAACACTTCTGGTCCCAAATATTTCAGATGAGGGCTACTCAACCCATATATATGAAGAGATTTATTAGATGGAATTGGCTTATCTGGTTACTGAGGAGGCCAAGTTCCAAAGTCAGCAGGGTATGTTAGCAAGCTGGAGACACGGGAAAGCTGATGGTTTATTTCTAATCCAGGTCTGAGGGAGAGCTGATGGTGTAGTTTCTGTCCAAAGGCAAGCATGTTGAGATTCCAGAAGAGCCGATGTTGTCATTCAAGTCCAAAAGTAGGAAAAAAGCCAACGTCACAGTTTTGAAGGCAGTCAGGTGGGAGAAATTCTCTCTTACTGGGGGTAAGGTCAACCTTTTTGTTCTTTGGACCCTCAACCTACCTCTATTAGGGAGGGCAGACTGCTTTACTCAGTCTACCGATTTAAATGTTAATTTCATCCCAAAACTCCCTCACAGAAACACCCAGAATAATGTTTGACCAAATGTCTGGATAACCCATGGCCCAGTTAACATATAAAACCAACCATCACACTCTACCCCAGCCCAGACAGCTCTAACATCTTATTGTAATTATTTGATAAATTTCCTACTAGAATGTAAGCTTTGTGGAGGGAAGACATCAGTTTGATTGGTCGACTATTATATCACCAGAACTAAGCACAGTGAGTGACTTACGTTAAGTGCTTAGTAGATATTGAGGAATGACTAAATAAGTAAAATACTCCACCAGCACCAGCTCAGGTCTCTTGGCTACTATAACCCTGCTGTGGGATTGTATACACCAGGTTGTTACAAACCATATCATTAAATGTTCAAATAATATTATGTTATTATTGTGCATATACTTGTGCAAGAAAATATTATAAGCATTTTATATGCAAACTCATTCAATTCTCACACAACAGTCTAGGGGTAGCTATTATCATTATTACCACTTTACAAAATTGTGAGCTAAGACACAAAATGGTAAATTTTCCAAACAAACTCATTCAATTCTCACACAACAGTCTAGGGGTAGGTATTATCATTATTACCACTTTACAAAATTGTGAGCTAAGACACAAAATGGTAAATTTTCCAAAGTCACCTGGTAATAATTATAGGAGTAATTATTCTGATTTAATACTCATTACAAACCTAGAGAAAATGAGTGGGTCACAGGATAGGATATCTGCTCATCTTGTTTTAATTATAAATTAACACACTCGCATCATTCTGTAGCAGGCTTCATTGGTGGAAATTTGTCCCTGAGACTCAGAGTCCCTTTTTGCAGGTTGTCCAGATCAAATTTCTGGGCCAGCCACATAAGAACCTTACTGTGTCTGTTTTACCAACTTGATGCCAACCTATGGGGCTTCTAGGACTGGCTAGCTTTTCTCTGGTGACAGAGCTATTTCTTTCCAAGTTCCAATAAAACATTAAGCTCACTGAATATTTTAATTTATCTATCTATACAAGTCTGTCTCCTCTACTAGACAACTGCATTCATTAGAGCAGAGACTGGATCTGACTCATTTCTGTATCATCAGTGCCTTAGAAACCAAGACAGAGAAGTCACTCAACAAATTTCTGTTTGAGTGAATGAGGTATCCATATTCTCTAGTCTGAAATGGGTGTCTATAGGTTGAGAATAGTCTCCAGAGTTAAAACAGATTTTAGTTTTGTGCAATATATATTGGTTTGGCAGCAATATGTGTGTACCCTTAATATCTTGCTCTAACAAATGGACCAATTACCACATCCATAATTTAAAAGGCATATTTGGTCTGACAGTTCATTAATAACATAACTGATTTTCAGCATTTGCTATGTGCTGAAAACTTATTGTAGAGAGACCAAAGATGCTTATAGGCTAAACAAGTAAATGGAGAAAAAATATCATATAGTTTATCATCAAGAACCATAATCGGGGTATAGGCCATAAATACAGTGGTAACATTTGGTTAAAATATGTGGTAAAAGTTCCCTAAAAGAAGTTAGACTTTAGTTGTCTCTTAAAGAGTTGGTGGAACTGGATAGGTTAAAGGAAGAATAAAAATTCCAAGGTAAGAGAAAAACATAAAGAATAACAAAGAATCAGGAATCAGGGTAGTAATGCAAAGGGATTTGGTTCGGGATAAAGTATGACACATACACGCATCATCCATAGACAACCAAGTTGATTCTGCTGAGTGTTCTTATAGCCTGTGGTATTTGTTTTGATATTTATTTATGTGATTTTCTTCTATTCACACCATCTGTAGGAAAAATCCCCTTTGATTTACTATTCATACACTATTTAGAAACATAAAGTATTCTGTAAACTGAGGTTACTGAAACACTTTTTCTTAAGATAGAAGAATGTGAATTGTAATATAAAGGGAACATACATGGATATAGAAAGCAGTCCTATGTATGAATTCTGACCCGGACACTTACTATACAACCTTGGTTAAACTGATTAACCTCCCTGAGCTTATTTCTTCATTTGTTAAATATGGGAAAATTCTGGTATGTACACATAGAATAATAAAGATTAAATGAGACAAAGATTATAAAAAAACCATTGGCTGCTGCACTGGCTGTTACACTGGTAGCCACATAGTAGTTACTTGCTGACTAATGGCTATTAATAACATTACGTTGTTTAATAACCAGTAGCACATTGCATTTTGCTACTGGGAACATCCTATTGATGCAAATGCTAATTCACCCCAATTGTTTGTTATACTTTTCCCCACACTTGGGCTATTTAGGATGCTTGGGTTTTCTTCATATGAAACAAAGATGCTTTTCCAAACCCAAAACATGAAAAGTAGGTAAACACGATCCTTTAAGTGACAAAAACAATAGCAACAACAAACATTTGGAATCATGAATTACACAGCATTTTAATCCTGTGTAGCAAGGAATTAGGGAAAGAATATTCTAAAAGGTCTAGATTCAAGTGTTGCTACTTTTCTTATTCAAAATATTTTAATATTTACTCGTACGTATTTGTGGGATACAATATGTTGTTTCAATAAGCGCATATATGGCACAATGATTCACTTAGAGTAGATAGCATAATTTTGTGCCCATTAGTCTACCACTTTTCCTCCTCCCCCGCCCCCCATCCTCTGGTAACTACTATTCTACTCTATTTCTGTGAGAACCACGTTTTTTCTTTTTTTTAAATTCCACATATGAGTGATATCATGTGGTATTTGTCTTTCTGTGCCTGACTTACTTCACTTAACAAGATGGTTTCCATTCACGTTGCTGCAAATGGTAGGCTATCTTTTTTTATATAACTGAGAAGTATTCCATTATGTAGATACACCACCGTATTTTTGTCCATTGATAGGCATTTAGGTTGATTCTGTCTCTTGGCTATTGTGAAGGAGGCTGTGATGAACATGGGAGTGCAGGTGTCTTTTTGATATATTGATTTCATTTCCTTTGGGAGTATAGCCAGTAGCGTGATAGCTAGGACATATGATAGATCTATTTTTAGTTCCCCAAGGAACCTTCATACTGTTTTCCACAATGGCTGTGTCAATTTACATTCCCACCAACAACGTATGAGTGCCTTTTGCTCCTCACCCTCATCAGCATTTAATTTCTTCTTGTTGATAATAGCCATTCTAACTGGAATGAGATATCTCATTGTGGATTGATTTGCATTACCCTGATGATTAATGATGTTGAACATTTTTTCGTGTGCCTGTTTGACTTTCATATGCTTTCTTTTGAGAAGTGTCTGTTCAGGTTCTTTGCTCATTTTTAAATTAGATTATTTGGGGGTTTTGCTGTTGAGTTGTTTGATTTCCTTATATATTTTCGATATTAGCCCCTCATCTGATGTGCAGTATAAACACTTTCTCCTATTCTGTAGGCTGCCCTTGCTGTGCAGAAGGTTTGTAGTTTGTTGTAGTCCCATTTGTGTATTTTGCTTCAGTTCCCTGTGCCTTTGTAGACTCTCTCAAAAAAAGCACTGCCCACTCCCATTTTGTGTAGCATTTTCCCTCTGTTTTCTTTTAATACTTTCATAGTTATGGGCCATAATTTTAGGTCTTTAATCCATTTTGAGTTGATTTTTGTGTATGGTAAAAGATAGGGGTCTAGTTTTAATCTTCTGCATGTGGATATCCAGTTTTCTCAGCATCATTTGTTGAAGAGGCTGTCCTTTCCCCATTGTATATTTCTGGCATCTTTGTCAATAATCAGTTGACTAGGCTCTCTATTCCATTCCATTAATCCATTTGTCTGATTTTCTGCCAATATCATGTTGTTTTGATTACTAGAGGTTTACAGTATATGTTGAAGTCAAGAACTGTGATACCTCCAACTTCATTCTTCTTGTTCAAGGATGCTTTAGCTATACAAGGTCTTTTATGTTTCTACACAAATTTTAAGATAGTTTTTCTATTTCTGTGAAGAATGTCATTGGTATTTTGATGGAGATTACATTGAATATTTAGATTAGATTGCTTTTGGTAATATGGACATTCTGATGATGTTAATTCTTCCAACCCATGAACATGGGATATTTCCTCTGGGAGGCTCCTTTCTCTGGTCAGCTGCAGCTTCTTGCTCCTAAGTGGGTCCAGGGGAAACCTGCCAGTGGTCTTTCTGGTCTGTGGATTGGTGTGATGTGCTAAAGCCCTCCTTTCCCCTGCAGACTCCAAGCAAGTTCACGAGAAGGGTGCATTGCAGCTTTTGCCAACTCTGGGAAGCAGATTCGTGGGCTATAGCCACTCTCCATACCAAGCTGGCTCAGAACAATCAGGGTCATCCCTACTCTCTCTCATAATGTTCTCTTGCACCTTCACAAGCTCCATAGGTCTCTCCTCCTCTTCCTCCTTCTCTAGCAGTCCCAGGTTGTCAATCTTTGCTTTTTAATAGCTATGAATTAGTTACTTGGGTGGGGAGGGATACTGGGAATTGTCTATTCTGCCATCTTGATGACTTCGCTCCTCCTATTTATTGCATTAAACTTTGGAGGAGGGATTTTCTAAATTTAAAAACAATAATATGTAATATTAAAGAAAGTTGTTGTGCATCTCAATGAACAAGAATTCAGATGTTTAATTTCATTCATTAACCTACATTTTTAAAGCAAGAATACCATAGAAATAAACTAGGTACAAATGGTACAATATGTGTTAAGAAGGGTCCTGCTATGATTTGAGTGCTTGTGTCACTTCAAAATTCATATACTGAAACCTAATCATCAATGTGATGATAATAGGAGGTGAAGACTTTAGGAGATGCTTAAGTCATGCAGGTGGAACCATCATGAATGGCATTACTGCCCTTCAAAAGAGGCCCTAAAGATCTGCTTTGCCTTTCCACCATGTGAAGACACAGTGAGGACATTGCCTATGAATCAGGAAGCAGGTCCTCACCAGACACAAATCAGCAGGCACCTTGTTCTTAAACTTCCAACCTCTATAACTGTGAGAAATAAATTTCTTTTGTTTGTAAGCTACCCAGTTTATGGTATTTTATGACAGCCTCCCAAAAAGATTAGACAAATGCATTATCTTGATTTCTATTAGGAAGCTATTGGTGAAATTGTCTCACAATTAAAAGGTGTCATTATAGATTATTATTTCCAGAGTATTCCAAAAGACACTCCCCTGTGGAAAAAAAAGCAGACATACTTCCTTTAGCTATTTACTAGCTTATTAAAAGGGTAAAAACTAGGGAGATCTAAGCCCACATTGTATTTTTCTGTAATAATTTTTAAAAATGGGTGAGAAAGTGAATGTGCTTTCTGAATTGTGTCCCCCCCAAAATTTATATGTTGACACTGTAAAACCCAATGTGACTGCATTTAAAGGTAGAGCCTTTAAGGAGATAATTAAGGTTAAATGATTTCATAAGGGTAGGACTATAATCCAATTGGACTGGTGTCTTTGTAGGAAGAGGAAGAGGCACAAGAGATCTCTCATTACACACAGAGTAAAGGCCACATGAGGACACAGAGACAAGGCAACTGTCCGCAGGCCAGGAATAGAGGCCTCATCAGAAACCAATCCTTCTGACACCTTGATCTTAGACTTCCAGTCTCCAGATCTGTAAGAAAATAAATTTCTGTTATTTAAGCCACCCAGTCTGTAGTATTTGTTGTGACAGCCCAAGCAGACTAATATGTGTATTAAAACATTTCTTAGTATAATTTTAGTTGGTATATATATATAAAATGAATATCAAATTCTCTTTTTGTAATTTTTTTTTTTTAAGTTGACTGGTAAGGGGATCTTAACCCTTGACTTGGTATTGTCAGCACCATGTTCTCCCAAGTGAGCCAACTGGCTATCCCTACATAGGGATCCAAACCTGTGTGTGGCCTTGGTGTTATCAGCACCACAACCTCCCAAGTGAGCCACAGGCTGGCCCTTCTCTTCCTTATTTTTGTAATTCTAACTCTAACAATATATTCTAAAATAATGCACATTTTTTATTTCACAAAGTCTAAATATCTTCATACTGCTTAAAGTTAAAAATAGCATCTCTGGGGAAAAGTGTACAAATTTGATATGCTACAAGGGTTAATAGGCTTTATTAATCATTCGTAAAATCACTTCATTTCAATTGTGAATCCATCTAATAGTGAATTAAATGTCCATCATGATTGTCATTACATTACATTGATGCTAAATTGTGTCTAGAGCCAATACATGACTAAAACGTAGTGGATGTCTTCCTAATTGTACATGATTATAATTATAATAACTTCAATTTGACACATTATCTTTCCATGAATTTATTGCATAGTATTTATATTATCTTTTTTCTGGAGTTTAGTTAATAAATCCCAATGCATTACAAGGATCAATTGGCTTTCAAGAGTTTTGTCTTGTCTTTTTGAAAGTAAATAAACTGGCAGCCTTCCTAGTAATGTCCCGGAGACAAATGCCAACCATTCTAAGTAGATTTTCCTCATGTTTCTTCAGTATGTGCTTTGTCCTGAATAAGCTCTTGTCCTGAATGAGAATAAGATTGCTTCCCTTTTAGACAGAGAGAAGTCTGGCTTGAGGAAGTAACTGCTTGAGCTAAAGCCGACCCAATGATTGCTTCCCTTTTAAAGAAGCATTATTTTCAATGCATGGTAGTGGGCACAGATGTGACAATCAAATGATAATTTTCACTTAGCTTTAGAATTATACCATAAGCATAACTCAATCAACAGTCAGACTTTGCACACTGAAATCCTCTGGTTTCAACCCCCAAGCCTGCTGCGATTACCCCATGTCTAAGTAGTCTAGAAGCTATTGGTTGGGGAATTCTGGAGTGAGAAATCCACAGACAATCCCTGTATTTGTTCTGTTTCTTTGGATTTCACTTTCAACGTTGTAGGTGTTTCTGGATGCTTCACGTGCTTATGTCAAAATACAGTGAAAGAATACTTAAATTCCCAAATGAAAATTCACATCATTTCAGGTGTTTCTAGAGCATAAAATGAAAACATTGTATGACTACAAAAATTCTGCCTCGCTCCTGGAATGTCAGTGATCTGTGGTGTTTCTTTTGGGGAAGCCCAATAACATGTCAGGAACTGAAAATGAAGGAGTACCTGCTGTCCTTTGGATACCTGATGTTGTCTCTGAAGGTTTTTCTAACAGTTCTCTTCTCTATTCAGATTCAGCTCTTGTCTTGATGTCAGGACCTGACAGTTGATTTCCTGGACCTGTAGAAGATTGCAGGCACATATATTAAGGAAAAGAGCTATTACAAGGCCATTCTGTAGGAACACGGAATAAGGTAGTGGTTGAAGTTCGGTTTAAACCTGTGTCTAGAGAAAAGACATGAATAAAACATAATCGCATAGGTTCGGGCTGGCCAAAGAAGATTCATCTAAACCTTTGTCTAGAGAAAAGACATGAATAAAACATAATCGCATAGGTTCGGGCTGGCCAAAGAAGATTTTTATAAAAGAACAACAACCAGTTCTTAAGCATTGGTCCTCTGGGGCCAAAAACTCCAGTCACAAAAGTCTGGGTCCTGAAAATATGGGTGAAAGCTTTGGTCTGACCTACTTACACCCTCATGCATAGCCCAAATTCAGTCTGAACTTGGAGATTTTTCAGGATCTCCACTTGATACTGGTACCCTCCACCAACAAGAGGATGGACGTTGACCTTGCTTATGCTGTTCAACTTCCAGCCTTTTGTCAACAATGGAAGCAACAGGTAATGTGAAGTGTAAGATGCTGGGCATCCAAAAGAAAGCAAGTAAAAAAAATATAAAAGAAGCTAAAGACAGTCTTGAATCTATAATAATGTGTCAACCCCCCACCCCATTCTTTCCAACTCTTAAGGGGCAATTTTTAAATAAATATGTCATAGCAGGGATAATTATTTTTTTTCTATAAAGGTTCAGATGATAAATATTTTAGACTTTCTTGGTTGTATGCTCTCTATTGCAACTACTCAACTCTACCATTGTAGTGGAAAAGCAGCCATAGATAATATGTAAGTGAATGTGTGACTATGTTCCAATAGACGTTTGTTTATGGACACTGAAATTTGAATTTCATATAATTCGCAAATGCATGGTATAATAATATTCTTTTGACATTTTTTCAACCATTAAAAGATGCAAAAAAACATTTTGAGCTCACAGACTGCACAAAACTAGGTGATGGATAGGATTTGGCCTAGGGCCACAGATATTGACCCTGTTCATAGGCTCATTCGATGCAGAGGTAGAACGACTTCCAGTCATCCACTCCTCTTGGTTATGGAGGTCTGGGTAAGTGGGTAATACTTTGAGCATATTGGAAGTATACCTTGCTTTTAAGTGAGCAGAGAAGCAAGTGGTAGGGACCCTTAAATGCCAGCATGTGGAAATGTTTGGTTTCCATTCCCAACATATGGCTGCATCACTGTTTAAACTAGAAAAGGCCATCTTCTCTGAGCAGACAGGACAGAAAAAGGCACCATCTCTGAACAACAACAACAACAACAACAAAATAGAAAAAGGAGTCTCTTCTAGACTAATAAAACTATAAAAGGCCTCTGGGTAGATCCACTGTGCTCTTTCTTCCTGTGGGCCCTTCATGCCAGGACTGCAATGCTTGACAAGCAAGGGGGAGGCAACATTTCACCTCTCACTTGCCCTGTGCCACCATATGCAGGAGCTCTCCCCAGTGCTCATACAGACTGATTTGTTCAATTTTCTTTTAGAGAAAAAAATATTCTCATTGCCTAGGATGAAAGCACCTGCCTGCCTAATTTTGGGGGCTTTGGGATAGGAGGGAAGGACAAAGGGGTCTGTTGATGCATAAAACGAATTTCATATGTAGGCTGTTTTGGATAAACTATGATTCATTATAAGCCTCCATTTTAAACTGGAGTTTAGGGATTCTCTGCGAGAGACAGACTACCTTCCCTGCTAGAGGCTCCTTCCTCATTTTTCTCTGTCAAGCTCTGTGAGTATCAGTTAGCACTCCGCCTGCTTTTCTTTGCCATTTGTTTAGATCTCTTATTTCTTGGCAGCTTCCCCCGTTTCTATCTTCATTGTTCCTAGAAAGAGAAGCTTCTTTCTTTCTTTTCATTTTAAAAGAAGTGGGGAGGAAAGTGGAAGATAAATCCATTGGTTGGGTTTGCCATTTCGAACAGTGGAGTAAGGTTTTTTTCAAAAGTTATCAAAATTATCACAATGGAAGTAGTTTGGACCACTTTGAGAAACATTGCCTAAGTGGAAGTGATCTTCTCTTTCTGTGTCCCTCTCCCACCCACAGCATAGGGTTAGGATTCAGAAAGGGAGTCTAATGACTGTCAACTACACCAGTCATTATATTACACCAGTAATTAGCTGTGAGAGATTGAACACTGTTCAAAGTAGTTTACATGCATTATCTTCTTTAAACTTCACAAATGAAGTAGGTAATTTTGATGGTTTTTCCCCATGTACAGATGAGGAAATTAAAATCTGGCAAGTTTGTCAAGATTAAATAATATTCTCATGGTCATTACACTGTATGATAATCAATACCCTGTACCATATCATTACACTATACAATAACATTATCTCATTGGTTTGTTGTATCNGTGTTCACTGTTATTTTAAGATGTGTTTTAGTTTTATTAACAAATTCTTTGATAGTAGAGTTATATATTAAATTTCTGTGTTCTTCTCAGAACACACAGAAGAGAACTGGGCAGAGATTAAGCATTTAAATATTTGTTAATGGAACATTTGATTAAGTATAAAGTTCATGAGATGCCCATCTTGAGGTCCATAGATGGTCTAGAGTACAGATGTGTCTCATGTGGCATCAGTTTTCCATGTGTTCTAAATGAACCCGAAAAAATGTCCATATAAGTAGGTATGTATAAATATATATTATACATAATAAATACAGTATATGTACTCATTTATAATTACATATAAATATTTATACATTTTATGTATATACTGGTCTCATATATGTACTATATATATATTAGTATACTGTATGTCCATATTTAATGCTAACGTTCTGAAGTGGAGATAAATAGTAAGCTCATTTATTATTGATTTGAGTATAGCTAAATCCACAACCAAATGGGTAGTAAATGCTTAGTACCATTACTTAATGACCATAACAGAAAAAAA